>NC_058419.1:67222178-67522178 GCF_002201575.2 Neomonachus schauinslandi
AAAAAGGGGGAAAAAAAAAAAAAAAAAAAAAAAAAAAAAAAAAAAAAGACCTTGATCTTTGAACGTGGTAAATCTTCCACACTTTGCTTAGGCATTTTTTGGGTTAGGGCATGCATTCAAATTTCAGGCAGTTAATTGTTCTGCTTTGGCTTTTAATTTCTGTTTATGCAGAGCCACCATCAGCTGGAAATAAATAGATAATTGGGGCCCTCTCTGGTCTTAATCTTAGTGTACTCTTAGTTCTATACATGTACATCAACTTCCAGATCCCCAAGAATATGTCAGTCTTTTCAAAACCTTCTACAGTTGTCTTATTCCCCTGATCTTTGTTTTAAAAATTTGGTTGGTCTCTTGCTTTTTCAACCAGTATCACAGGCTCAAGCAGCTATAATATTGGCCTTTGATTTTTTGACACTGCTTACTATTTTCTTCAACAATGTCATATGGGCATGTGGGTTTCAACAGAGCTCTAAATCAGGTCTGCCTCTTTCAACAAGCAGCTAGGCTGATGGTCTTTGGAAGGCCACCATAATCACAGAGTTAGGCAGATTGCAGAGGAGGGAATAAGAGCAGCCTGAAGTTAACAGATAACACCGTTTTACTGATGTTCAGTAGTTTTTCTGGAATATAGGCTTTTCGGTTTGTTATGTGCTTTTGGTTGATGTCCAGAGTTCTGAAATTGTTGTTTAAAAAACTTTACCCACTTATCATTACTTTTAGGAGAATAAGCTTTATCAACATTCTCATTGTACCTGAATTATGCATATTGTTTTATTTTTTTAATCTTTTATGGCATGAGTAGTTCCTTAAACTTATTTAATATTTCTCACATTGCCTGGTACAGTGCCGAACAGATCAGACATGCTTGAAAGGCTTTTGATCTTTTGAAAGCCATCATCTATTACACTGTTTAGTGAGGAATTGATACATATCACTGCACAAATAACTGCACAGGAGTGAAAAATAATGTCTGAGTATTTCTGCATATTCTTCTCAATACTTTACATTATACATTTGAAAATGGTCTATAGGCCGTTCAATGCACAGCTTGGATTCATTGCACAGGTTTATATGCTATGTTTGTGTCCTGCTTTAGAGTTGCCAATGCACTTTCTTATCCACGGTCCCCCTGATCCTTAAGACAACTCAGTTAGGTATTCAGGCATATATCATTGTTTTATACTTGAGGAAATTTTAGACAGTTCAGTTATATAAAATTAGTGCTGGAACCAGGACTTGAAATCAGATTTTCTGCCTTCTTGACCCTATGATTAGTCTCTTTCCCCTACACAGCACATCTCACATGTTCCAATGTAAATATGAAAATGATAAGAATAAGAATAAATAATAATAATAATAATTTAACAGAATGCAAAACGTTAATCTTTCTATCTTTTTGAATTTCACAAAGAGAGCATAAGACCAAGAAAAAAAAATTGTCAAATACTTTCCTGTCAGACTGGACTAAGTTCTGCTGTAAAAACAACCAAACCCAAAATATGTGTGGTTTTACACACAAAAGTATATTTCTCATTCACACAAGATGTCCAATGCATATCATCAAGGGGGCTTTGCTTATCCTGGTCATTTAGGGTCTCAGCTTGATGGAGGCTCAATCTCAACACTAATTTTTGTGACTACTGCAGTAGTTGCTCTTTAAACTACTATCTGGAAGCTTTCTGCTCAGTTTATTGGGCAAAGCAAGTCACATGGCCCTATCTTGCCTCATGGCAATCAGAGATGTGCATTCTTATTATGTGCCAAAAGGGAGGAAAGCTGTAAATATTTGATGAACAACACAAATGAATATCACTACCACAACCAATATCCTTAAGTGAGGTGCCAGATCACCCAAAAAGACATGGTAAAAGACTGAAACAGAATTAGGTCATAAAGCCAACTTTCATCTATATATTAGGAGTTGAGGTCAGAGAGTCTCAGTGGGAAGATTTCATTGGAGAGCTGGTATGCTGAATTTCCCTCCTCTGATTCACATGGGTAATGAAACTCGATATTTTTCTTCACCTCAAGCCAAGTGAGAGAAAGCTCAAGGTGGGGCCTTTTGCATAACAAGTGTCCCCCTGGAGTTTGAGAAACATAAGGACTAGTATTTAATTCACAGTTGGGAAGACTAGAGGTACAGAGCCTTCATTGTGCTGCCTGTTCCACAGTAGAGTCAAAAGGGGCTTCACAAAGAGAAAACAGCACCTCCTCCAGACAGCAAGCAAACAGTGTGTACTTTTCTGGGGAAGAGATGTTTTCCAAGTTAGGGAGGAAAACAAGGATCACTTTCTAAGAGAACACTTCCCAAGAAAGGTAAAACAAACCAAAAAAATTGTGTGGGGTAAACTGAGGCTGAGGGGGGAATAGGAAGTGGGAAACCTGAAAAGTGTCATTGCCATTATGGGAGTTACAGTCAAAGATCCTCAGTAGGAGGCTCTTGAAGGAATGCACAAAAGTGGCCATGAGAGAGAAAAATGACCAACAAGCTGACTGACAAATCTGATTCTTACTGTTTTTTACATACCTTACTTAATTTTTCACAATATCTTATAAGGCCAGTTTTGCTATTACCCTCATTTTACAGATCTTGAAACTGAGGCATAAAGAGGTTAAGTAACTTGCCCAGAGTCACAGATAGTAAGTGACAGAGCCAGAATTTGAACCAAAACTATCCAATTCCATAGCACAATATTTAATTCTCTAGCTGTCCTGCCTGCCTTCTATAATGATGGTCCGTGTGTGTCACCAGTGGAAAATTAAGGGCTTTAAGTGGACTCATTTTAAACAGGTGATCTGATTTTTAGCTAAATTTTTAAAAATTTTGTTAAATTTTGACTAAAAATTAAATTTTGTAAGACCAAAGCAAAAGCCAAGTCTAAGTAATCAAGAAACACACATTTTTGGAGGCTCTTGTGTCTTTTTATGGTATGATATAAAAAAATTATTTTCTTACTACCTTTCTTACTTGGAAAATTGAATAAAATGGCTTTGCAAGAAACAGTACAAATCCTAATAGATTATGGTTGACTTTAATTGAAATGAGATATTTTAAAAGAAAATAATATAGATAAACACTATTTAGTTATATATGAGCCTGAACAGTTACACACATGTGCACACAGGCAACACCATACATGGCAAAATGAACAAGATATAGTGTAGGGTCTTTCATTAAATTCATGACCATGAATATCAAATGCATACTGAGTACTTCTTTTATCCATTCCTGGAAATCCAAACTATTCCCCTAATAATTTTTTCTCCCATTCTCCAAAATAATTTCACTTCATTTTCTCTTCTCAGATTTTCCTCTCCCTTCCATTTACCACTCTCATTCCATAAACAGAATCTCATATACCTCTATGACAATAATAAAATATCCAAAATGCATATCATCAGAGCCCCCAAAAGAGAGAAGAAAAAAAAAAAGAATGGGACTGAAAAAGTATTTGAACAAATAATGGCTGAAAATTCCCCAAGTTTGGAGAAACAAATTTACAGATTCAAGAATCTAAATGATTCACAAATAGGATAAACCTGAGGACAGCCATGTCAAACTTCTGAAAACTAAAGACAAAGGAAAAATCTTTAAAGGAGCTAAAAAGAAATGACACATCATCTATAGGAGGAAAACAATTGAATGACAGCCAATTCTCATCAGAAATAATGGAATCCAGAGGAAAGTGGCACAAAATTTTTAATTTCTCAAAGTAAAGAACTGCCAGCCTCAAATTCAGTATTTGCCCCAAAATTATTCTTCAGGAATGAAAGGGAAACAAAAACATTCCCAGATGAAGGAAAACTAGGGACGCCTGGGTGGCTCAGTCATTAAGTGTCTGCCTTCGGCTCAGGTCATGATCCCAAGGTCCTGGGATCAAGCCCCATATCGGGGTCCCTGCTCGGCGGGAAGCCTGTTTCTCCCTCTCTCACTCCCCCTGCTTGTGTTCCCTCTCTCGCTGTGTCTCTGTCGGATAAATAAATAAAATATTTTTTAAAAAAAGATGAAGGAAAACTAAAAATTTGTTTCTGGCACACCCCCATTACAAAATGTCTAAAGGATGTTCTTCAAATAGAAGTAAATTATAAAAGAAAACATGTTGGAGAATCAGGAAGTAAGAAAGGTCAAAGGAAAGAACAGAAATATGGATAATACAATCGACTGTGCTTCTTTTTGTGAATTTTCTAAATCATATGCTTTATTAGTTTCCTAGGGTAGCTGTAACAAAGTACCATGAACTTGGTGGCTTAAAACAACAGGAATTTATTCCCTCACAGTCCTGGAGCCTAGAAGTCAGAAATCAAGATGTTGGCACGGTCATGCTCCCTCCAAAGCCTGCAAGGCTGTTGGTTGCCCCAAGCTTTCCTATAGGAGTGTAACTCCATGTTCTACTTCTGTCATCACATGGCATTCTCCGTGTGTGTGTGTGTTTGTGTACATGTGTGTGTCTTTGTCTGTATCTGCTTGTCTGTTTCTCTCTGCCTCTCTTCTTTTCTTATAGGGAAACCAGTCATATTGGATTAGAGCCCACCTCAATCCAGTATGACCTCATCTTAATTTATCTAATTATATCTGCAACAACTTTATTTCCAAATACAGTCACATTCTGAAGTATTGAAGGTTAGGACTTAAACATATCCTTTGGGAGGAATGCAATTCAACCCATAAAAATTATGCCTTCTGGACCCCAAAGTTCATGTCCTTCTCACATGCAAAGTACATTAACCTTATCCCAATATCCCCAAAAGTCTTAACTAGCATCAACTCTAAGATCAAAATCTCATATCTAAGTGCCATCTAAATCATGTATAGGTGAGACTCTTAAGTATAGTATATTCTAGGGTAAAAATCTAAGCTTCTACCTCAAGAAACTAAAAAAAAGCAAAACAAAACAAAAGTAAGCAGAAGGAAGGAAATAATGAAGAGCATAAATCAACAAAATTGCAACATCTAGATTAGTATTTGATTAAATAACTACATAATGTAGCCTAATAAAGTTGACAATTAAAATAAACTATTACAACACTGCTTATTCTCTTTCTCTGTATTATTTTTCTCTGGCTTATCTGCATGTAATATATTCTGTATTTTATTTAGGCATTTTGGATTTTGCCTGTTTCCCCCAACTTCAACATAATCTCCAGAAGGCAAGAAATTTTGTCTATTTTTGTTCCCTGTTGTATACAGCTCCTAGAATAGTGTCTGATACATATTATGGAGTAAGTAAATATTTGTGACCTAAATGAATTGTTTTTCAGAAATTTGGCAATGTCCAGTAAATTTCAGGATATATACAAGGTTATAGTTTAGAATATCAAAAAGTTAGAAACCAGTCAAATGTCCATTAATAGTGGAATGGATTTTTGAAAATTGTATTGTATTCATATAATGGAATTCTCTTGTTCACTTAAAATGAATTAAATAAAATTACACATAGAAACATAGATAAGTTCCAAAAAACAAAATATTAAACAGAAAAAACAAGTTGCAAAATGACATATACACTCTGATAACTATAAAATTTAACAATGCACAAAACAATTTTATATGATGTTTATGGATATATATAAATGAAGGGACAGATACTCACCTATATCAGGTTACCTGTAGGGAGGAAAGGAAACCAATGAGATGGATGGGGGACTTTAATTTTATACATAATTTTCACTGTTAAAAAACAATGATATCATGCAAATATGAAAAAAAAATTTTAAAGATTTTTTTTAAAGATTTTATTTATTTATTTGACAGAGACAGCGAGAGCAGGAACACAAGCAGGGGGAGTGGGAGAGGGAGAAGCAGGTTTCCCGCTGAGCAGGGAGCCCAATGTGGGACCCGATCCCAGGACTCTGGGATCATGACCTGAGCCGAAGGCAGCCGCTTAACGACTGAGCCACCCAGGCGCCCCAAATATGAAAAATTTTAACATTCATTATCTCTAGGTGGTAGAAATATGGGTGTCTGACTTTTAAACTCCTTCTGTATATTTGAGATACTTAATAATTGGCAATAAAAGGGTAATGGCAGAGAAGATACAGTTTCAAATACCAACCACAGAAAACCTCAGGACTGAAAAATGAGAAAAAGAAAAATCTGTATAAATCTCTCATACACTTTTGAAGGACAGAAAGTCTTAAATAAATGTCCTTCTATTGGATGGGACAAGTCATAGTATAAAAATGTTATTTATTTTGTTTATATTAATTTATAAATTTAATTTGATCCTATGGAGACAGTAAGATTTTTAAAACTGAACAAATTAATTCTAAATTTCATATAAAAAATGTTCATATCAAGAAAAATCCAGAAAAAGTATAAAAAAGAAGAGCAGTGAGGAGGGATTGGCCTTATGAGATATTAAAGTGTATTATAAAAATACATAAATTAAAAGAATTGTGTGGTACTGATATATCAAGTGCCCAAACCATACTTCATTTCTGACCACTTCTCTCTATTCTGCTATACCTTCCTAATCTAAGTCACAATTGTCTCTCACTTATATTATTACAACGTTCTTGTAAATGGTCTCCCTACTTGCCTTCTGCCCACTTCCCCACCACACAGTCCATTCTCCACATAGCAGCCTGAGGGATCTTTTAAAAACTTAGACCATGTCACTCCCCTGCTAGAAATTATAAATAAATAGGCACACCAATAGAACAAAGCAGAGTTCAAAAATAGCTTCAAATACACAAAAGAGGTTGGTATGTGATGATGGCATAATTTCATATCAATGAAGAAAATATAAATTATTTAATAAATGGTATTGGTACAACTAGCTAGTCATTGGAAAAAATAAAATTGTATCCTGGACTCACTCTTTACCCCAAAATGGATTTTTTTATGTTATATAAAAAGAATAAAGCCTTTCAAAACTAATTTAATTCCTTGTGTGGAACATCAAGAGGCTTTCAGGCTATTTCTATTTATTGTCCTGGGTGCTGGTTACATGGAAGTGTTCAGTTTATGAAAATTCATTGAACCACACTTACAATATATGTGAAAATGTACACTTTTCTTTACATTATATGTCAATTAAAATTTAAAATAATCAAAATAATAAAGCTACAAAAGGAAAGAGAAAAGATTGATGAATTTCACTATATAAAAATCATGATTTTTCTGCATGGGAAATATACTGTAAATAAAATCAAATGCAAGTGAGAAACTGAGGAAAAGTTTGTAACACATAGAGCAAAGAACAAATTTCCTTAAAAATAGTAAGGGAAATGACCAAAATAACTTAATAAAAATGAGCAGAATACATGAGTTAACATTCACAGCAAAGTGCATACAAAAGGCTTTCATACAGATGAAAAAGCACACAGTCTTATAATAAAACAAATGTAATAAAAAATTTCCAAAAGAGATTTTTTGCCCTTCAGATTTGCAAAAATGTTTTAAAAAAAAACATACTATATTGTAAAAGTATAAAGAAACTTGCAGTCCTGTGCATTGCCATCAAAAGCATAATCTTTATAGTGTTCATTTGGTAATATCTAACAAAATTTCAAATGACATACTCAGGAACCCTGCAGTACTTAAAGGTTAATTCCAATGTATTTATAAAATATATGTATCATCATTAAAAATGGCAAAAGTTTTGAAAAAATCTAAATTTCCATTTATTAAAAATCTAGTTATAGAAAGAGGAAGCTGGCAATGGAAGAGGAGGATATTAAGCTCCCCTCATCGTATAAACACAGCTAGATAACTATCAAATAATCCTAAATACCCCAGAACTAGACCGGAAGACTGACAGAACAAACTCCACAACTAAAGGGAGAAAGGAGGCCACACTGAAGAAGGTAGCAAGTGCAGAGACATGGTTTAGGGAAGAAGCAGATCCCGGGTGCTACAGAGTAGAAGAAGGCATGGTTGCAGAGAAGGGTGAGAGAGAGGGGAGCACATAAGGTAACACACAGGGAGAACGTTTCCCCAAAACCATTGGCTTGGTGAGAAGGGCTGAATTTTGTGAGTTCTTGCAACCACTGGGGCTTAAAGCCTGGAGTTTTAAAGGTCACTGGGTTTTGCTGTGCTAGAGCTTGGAGGGCATTTGAATTTGGATGTTTTCCTTCCTTTTCTATTTTTTCAGCCCAAGGCCTGCTATTATAGGTAGTGTCTCTTGTGTGTGCTATGTGTTCTCTGCTATTTTGTTTTGGCTGCTCTATCCTTCAGGCCAGTTGTCTGCAGAGGCTCAACATGCTTGTGGGCAGTGTTTGGTCCTTGGCCTCAATGTGGTGAGATTTAACTAAGTGTGCTCTGGTCTGCTTGTGAGAGGAGACCTGATGCCACTTCCACTAGAACTGAGGTCCTGCAGAACTCTGTGTTCTGGAGACAAGGTGTGGGCAGGGATTTGCACTCCTCTTCTGGGGGAAGAGCCCACCATGCTGGAACTGAGGCAAGCTTGACTGAGAAGGGCAGTCCCACCAGACTGCAGAGGGGCAGTGCTTGGTGTAAGCATGTAAGGCAGCCAGTGTCAACCAGGAAATCAAAGAAGAAATTAAAAAATATGTGAAAACAAACGAAAATGAAATTGAAAACACAATGGTCCAAAATCTTTAGGGTTCAGTAAAGGCAGTGATAAGAGGGAAGTATATACCAATACAGGCCTACCTCAAGAAGCAAGAAAAATCTCATATAAACAACCTATCCTTACACCTAAAGGAGCTAAAAAAAGAACAATAAATGAAGCCTTAAAACAGCAGAGAGAAGGAAATAATAAGGATTAGAGTAGAAATCAATGATATAGAAACTAAAAAAACAATAAAACAAATCAATGAAACCAGGGCTGGTTCTTTGAAAAAAAATTAATAAAATTGATAACCTTCTAGTCAGACTTATCAAAAAGAAAAGAAAAAGGACCCAAATAAATAAAACCACAAATGAGAGAGGAGAAATAACAACCAACAATACAGAGATACAATTATAAGAGAATATTATGAAAAGCTGTATGTCAATAAATTGGACAACCTGGAAGAAATGAATAAATTCCCAGAAACATATAAACTACCTACGTAGTTGACTACCAAAGTAGTCTTCCTTGAGAAAGGAAGAAATAGGAAACTTTAACAGACTAATAACAAGCAAAGACTAATAACCAACAAAATTACTGACTGAATCAGTAATCAAAAATCTCCCAACTCCTACCAAACAAAAGTCCAGGAGCAGATGACTTCACAGGTGAATTTTACTAAACATTTAAAGAAGAGTCAATACATATTCATTTTACGAGATCAGAATTACCCTGATACCATAACCAGATGGAGACACTACTAAAAAAGAGAACTATAGGCCAATATCCCTGATGAACATCCATATGCAAAAATTCTCAAGGAAATACTAACAAACTTATCCAACAATACATTAAAAAAAAATCATTCACCATGTTCAAGTGGAATTTATTCCTGGTCTGCATCAGTGATTCAATATTTGCAAATCAATCAATGTAATACACACGTTAATAAAAGAAAGGATAAGAACCACATGATCATTGCAATAGATGCAGAAAATGCATTTGACAAAGTACAATATCCATTCATGATAAAAACTCTCAACAAAGTAGGTTTAGAGGGAACATACCTCAACATAATAAAGGCCATCTAGGAAAAATATCATCCAACTAATATCATCTTTAATGTGGAAAAACTAAAAGCTTTTACTCTAGGGTCAGGAACAAGACAGGGATGTCCACTCTCACCACTGTTATTTAACATAATACTGGAAGTCCTAGCCACAGCAATCTGATGACAAAAAGGAAAAAAAAAGACATCTAAATTGTTAAGGAAGAAGTCAAACTTTCACTAGTTACAGGACTGCTAGGACAGATACACAAATTCAGTCAAGTCACAGGATACAAAGTCAATGTATAGAAATCCGTTGCATTTCTGTACACAAATAATGAAGCAGCAGAAATAAAAATTAAGGAATCAATGCCATTTACAAGTGCACCAAAACTCATAAGATACCGAGGAATAAACCTAAGTAAAGAGGTGAAAGACCTATATTCTGAAAACTATAAAAAACTGGTGAAAGAAATTGAAGAGGACACAAAGAAATGGAAAGACACACCATTCTTATGGATTAGAAGATCAAATATTGTTAAAATGTCTATACTACCTATAGCAATCTACACATTTAATGCAATCTCTATCAAAATACCAACAACGTTTTTCACAGAGCTAGAACAAACAATCCTAAAATTTGTATGGAACCACAAAAGACCCCAAATAGCCAAAGGAACCTTGAAAAAGAAAAACAAAGCTAGAGGCATCACAGTTCTAGAGTTCAAGTTATATTACAAAGGTGTAGGGATCAAAACAGTATGGTACTGGCACAAAAATAGACACATAGATCAATAGAACAGAATAGAAAACCCAGAAATGAATCCACAACTATATGGTCAATTAATCTTCAACACAACAGGAAGGACTATCCAATGGGGAAAAAGACAATCTCTTCAGCCAACAGTCTTGGAAAAACTGGACAGTAACATGCAAAAGAATGAAATTGGGCCACTCTCTAACACCATACACAAAAATAAATCCAAAATGGATGAAAGACCTAAATGTGAGAGTTGAAATCATAAAAATCCTGGAGTAGAACACAGGCAGTAACCTCTCTGACATTGGCCATAGCGACTTCTTTCTAGATACGTCTCTAGAGGCAAGGGAAATAAAAGCAAAAATAAACCATTGGGACTTCATCAAAATGAAAAGCTTCTGCGCAGCAAAGGAAACAATCAACAAAACTAAAAAGCAACCTACAGATTGGGAGTAGATATTTGCAAATGACATATCTGATGAAGGGTTACTATCCAAAATCTATAAAGAACTTATAAAACTCAACATCCCAAAAATGAATAATTCAACTTAAAAATGGGCAGAAGACATGAATAGACATATTTCCAAAGAAGACATCCAAATGGCTAACAGACACATGAAAAGATGTTCAACATCACTCAGCATGAAAATGAAAACTATAATGAGATATCACTTCACACGTGTCAGAATGGCTAAATCAACAACACAAGAAACAACAGGTGTTGGTGAGAATATGGAAAAAGGGGAACACTCCTGCACCATTGGTGGGAATGCAAGCTGGTGCAGCCACTCTGGAAAACAGTATGGAGGTTCCTCAAAAAGTTGAAAATAGAACTACCCTATGATCCACCAATTGCACTACTAGATATTTACCCAAAGATACAAAAATGCTAATTCAAATGGATACATGCACCCCAATGTTTATGGCAGCATTATATACAATAGCCAAATTATGAAAACAGCCTGTGTCCATCAACTGATGAATGCATAAAAAAGATGTGGTATATATGTACAATGGAATATTATGCAGCCATAAAAGGAATGATATCTTGCCATTTGCAACAAAATGGATGGAGCTAGAATATTGTGCTAAGCAAAATAAGCAAGTCAGAGACAAACAAATACCATGTGATTTCATTCATATGTGGAATTTAAGAAACAAAACAATAAGCAAAGGGACCAAAAAAAGAGAGAGAGGCAAGCAAACCAAGAAACAGTCTCAACTATGGAGAACAAACTGATGGTTACCAGAGGGGAGGTAGGTGGGGGGGGTGGGTTGAATAGGTGATGGGGATTAAGGAATGCACTTGTGATGAGTAATCAGTGTTGTATCAAACTGTTGAATCTCTATATTGTATACCTTGAAACTAATATTACACTGTATGTTAACTAACTGGAATTCAAATAAAAATTTAAAAAACAACACAAACAAAAAGAATGTAATATAGATAACAAGATAATCTATAGAATATAGAATACTACACAGTAATTAAAAATAACCAAAAAGTTCTACTGTCAGTACCTGTGTGAAAAGATATTTATAGAAACAAGATTTACTTTTTTTTTTTAATTTTTTTTAAAGATTTTATTTATTTGACAGAGAGAGACACAGCGAGAAAGGGAACACAAGCAGGGGGAGAGGGAGAGGGAGAGGGAGAAGCAGGCCTCCTGCGGAGCAGGGAGCCTGATTCGGGGCTCGATCCCAGGACGCTGGGATCATGAGGTGAGCAGAAGGCAGACACTTAAAGACTGAGCCACCCAGGCGCCCCAAGATTTACTTTTAAATGATTCAATACACTGTGAATAGTATGGTGCTAATATTACATTAGCCTCCCCCCCCATTATCCACAGGAGATACCTTCTAAGACCCCCACTGGATGCCTGAAACCATGGATAGTACCAAAACTTATATACACTGTTTTTCCCTATAATAAAGTTTAGTTTATAAATTAAGCACAATAAGGTATTAACAACAATAATGATAAAAGAAAACAATTATAACAATGTACTGCAATAAAAGTTATATGAATGTAATTTCTCTCTCTCTCAAAATATCTCATTGTGCTGTATCCTTCTTGTGATGACATGAGAAGATAAAACGCCTACGTGAAGAGATGAAGTGAGGTGAATGACAGGCATTGTAACATAGCCTAGGCTACAACTGACCTTTTCACTATACGTCAGAAGGAGTATCATCTGCTTTTAGATTGTGGTTGACCTCAGGGTAACAGAAACTGTGGAAAGCAAAACTGCAGATAAAGGGACTACTGTATATTTCCTAAGTCCTTGATAGTGATACCATTAAAATACTGCATTTAGAAAGAATTTTTTTAGAGAGGGAGGGGGGGAAGGGACAGCATCCCAAGCAGACTCCATGTTGGGATTCAATCTCATGCGGGGGCTCCATCTCACAACCCTGAGATCATGACCTGAGCTGAAATCAAGAGTCAAACACTCAACTGACTGAGCCACCCAAGAACCCCAAGAAATTTTTTAAAGGAAATTTTTTCTTTTATTGAAGAATATTTGATATAAAATATTTTAGTGCTTTCAGATGTACATAGTGACTTGATATTTATATACATTATTATATGGTCACCACAATGAGTCTGGTTACTATCTGTCAGAATTCAAAGTTGTTACAATATTATTGACTATCCTCCCTATGCTGTACAGTAAATCCCCCATCTTATTTATTTTATAACTGGAAGAATGTACTTGTTAATTCTTTTCACCTATTTCATCTTCCTCCTTCCACACCCTCCCCTCTGGCAATCATGACTATGTTCTTGGTGTTCCTGAGTCTGTTTCTGTTTGGTTTTGTTTGTTAATTTGTTTTGATTTTTAGATTCCACATATAAGTGAAACCACATGGTATTTGTCTTTCTCTAACTTATTTCACTTTTTGTACTCTCTAGTTCCATTCATATTGCAAGTGACAAAATTTTAGTCTTTTTTTATGACTGAATAAAACTCCATTGTATGTATATGTGTGTGTATATATACATATATATGTATATGTATACCATATATTCCTTATTCATTCATTTATCAATGAACACTTGGGTTGCTTACATATATTGCATATTACAAATTATGCTGCAATAAATATAGGTGTGCATATATCTTTTTGAATTAGCGTTTTTGTTTTCTTTGTGTAAATACCCATTATTGGAATTATTGGATCACCTGGTATTTCTATTTTTAATTTTTTGAGGAACCTCCATGCTGTTTTCCACAGTGGATGTACCGACTGACATTCCCACTAAGAGTGCATGGTTCCTTTTTCTCCACATCCTCAACCACTTACTATTTCTGGTCTTTTAAATTTTAGCCATTCTAACAAGTGTAAAATGATATCCCATTGTGGTTTTGATTTTCATTTCAATGCGATTTTTAAAAAATTTCTTTTTCTGAAAGATCATTATTAGTGTATAGAAACACAACTGATTTCTTCATATTGATTTTGTATCCTGAAACATATTTGCATTTCCCTTATGGCTTTCATTTCCTTACTGACTTTGCTTATTAGTTTTAATAGCTTTTATGGAGGAGGCTTTAGGGTATTCTACATATAGTATCATGTCATATTCAGATAATGAATTTTACTTCTTCCTTTAGTTTAGATGCCTTTTGGTTATTTTTCTTGCCTAATTGTTGTCGCTAAAACTTTCCATACTACATCGAATAAAAGTAGCAAAAGTGGGCAACCTTGTCTTATTCCTGATCTTGGAAGAAAGACTTCAGCTCTTCATTATGGAGGTATGTTACCTGTGTGGGTTTGTCATATATAGCCTATATTACGTTGAGGTATGTTCCCTCTGTAATACTTATTGAGAGGTTTTTTTTTTTAATTATCAATGGATGTTGAATTTTGTCAAGTGCTTTTTTTGTATTTATTGAGATGATCATATGATTTTTACCCTTTGCTTTGTTAATGTGGTGTATCACATTAATTAAGTTGTGGATATTGAACCATCTTTGCAAACCTGAAATAAATTTCACTTGATCATGTTGTATGGTTCTTTTAATGTATTGTTGAATTCAGCCTGCTAATATTTTGTTGAACACTTTTACATCTATGTTCATTAGGGTTATTGGTGTGTAATTTTCTTTATTTTGTAGGGTTTTTGTTTAGGTATCAGAGTAATGCTAGCCTTGTGGAATGTGTTTGGAAGCATTCCCTTCTCTTCAATTTTTTGGAATAGTTTAAGTACTAACCCTTCTTTAAATGTTTGGTAGAATTCGGTGTGCCTGAATGGTGCAGTTGGCTGAGTGTTGGACTCTTGGTTTTGGCCCAGGTCATGATCTCAGGGTCCTGGAATCACATCTGGCTCCATGCTCAGGGCGGAGTCTGCTTGGGATTCTCTCTCTTTCGTCTTCTGCCCCTCCTCCCTCAAATAAATAAATAAATCTTTAAAAAATAAATGTTTGGTAGAATTCACCAGTGAAGCTGTCTAATCCTGGGCTTTTGTTTTTTGGGATTTTTTTGATTAATGATTTAATTTCATTACTAAGTAATTTTGTCTATTCAGATTTTCTAATTACTTCCTGATTCAGTTTTGGAAGATTATATGTTTCTAGGAATTTACCCATGTCTTCTAGGTTGAAAAGTTTGTTGGTGTGTAATTGTTCTAAGGTTGTCTTATGATCCTTTGTATATCTGTGGTATTGGTTGTAACTTCTCCACTTTCATTTCTGATTTTATTTGGGTACTCTCTTTTTCAAAGATTTTAATTATTTATTTATTTGAGAGAGAGAGAGAGTGAGAGAGCACAAGCAGTGGGAGCGGCAGAGGGAGTCACAAAGGGAGAGGGAGAAGCAGGCTCCCCACTGAGCAGGGAACCCAATGCGTGGCTCAATCCCAGGACCCTGGGATCATGACCCAAGCCAAAGGCAGGCACTCAACTAACTAAGCCACCCAGGCGTCCCTATGTACTCTCTCTCTCTTTTTTTTGATGAGTTTAAAGGTTTATTGATTTAGTTTATCTTTTCAAAGGAGCAGCTCTTAGTTTTATTGATCTTTTCTATTTCTTTTTTAGTCTCTAGTTCATGTATTTCCACTCTGATCTTTATTATTTCCTTTCTTTTTTTTATTTTTGGATTTTTGTTCTTTTTCTAGTTTCTTCATGTATAGATTGTTTATTTCAGATTTTTATTGTTTCTTGAAATGGGCTTGTATCACTATAAACTTCCTTCTTAAAACTTCTTTATGCTCCATCCCATAGATTTTAGAATGTTGTAATTCCCATTTGTCTTGAGGTACTTTTTTACTTCCTCTTTGATTTCTATGTTGACCCATTGTTTGTTTAGTAGCATGTTCTTGAGTCTTCATATGTTTGTGTTTTTTCTATTTTTCTTCTTGAAAAAAATTTTTTTTTTTAGTTTTATACCATTATGGTCAGAAAAGATGCTTTATATGATTTCCTTCTTCTTAAATTTATTCAGAATTGCTTTGTGGCCTAACATGTAATATATACTGGAGAATGTTCTATATGCACTTGAGAAGAATGTGTACTCTGCTGTTTTGGGGTTGAATATTCTGTTATAGCTATTAAGTGCATATAGTCTATTATGTTGTGTAAGGCCACTGTTTCCTTATTAATTTTCTGTCTGGATGATCTATCCATTAATGTGAGTGTTCTGTTAAAGTCTCCTACTATTAGAGGCAAAGGAGGGGGGCAAGGTGGCAGCAGAGTAGGGGACCTTGTTTCATCTGGTCCCTCGAATTTAGCTGGATATCTATCATACCATTCTGAACACACACGAATTCAACCTGATACATAATAAAATTTATCTGGATCTCTATAAACAGAAAAAAACTACTTTTTGCAAGGTAGGAGGGTGTGGAACCTTGAATCTTCACGGGAAATATCAGAAGATAAATGGAGGAGAGAGGGAGCCTCCATAAGTTGGCCACCAGAAAGTGATATAACACCCGAAGCAAAAAATCGGGACCCTTAGAAATCTGCTCCAGTGAGAGACATCCCTCTCTGAAAAGGGCACAGGGGATGAATAGAGCAAAATTCTAGGTGGATCATTGTGGTCTCAGGATTCCAGGAGACTCAGAAAGTATGGGGGAGCCTGAACCGATAGAGTGCCCAAGCAGTGGAGTGGGGAGACTGATTATGGTCAGCAAGCCCAGAAGGGACTCTCAGCTCTGGTCACCATAAACTGCGAGCCAGGCCAGTAGGGAGATTGCTCTCTGCCTGACCACCCTGACAAGGACTAGAAGGTGCGGGCTGCTTAACATCCTAGGGAAGATATAAAACGGCTTATGCCCAAGACAGGGCAACAGCTCTCAGGGCAGTGTGGCCCACGAAAGAACACAGGGGTGGCACCCAGCCATGACCTGGGAGCCGCGGAAGAGGGTGCATGTGTGAGCCCATGGTCACTCGCAATTGCAAAGTCACAAAGCGCAGAGATGCTGGAGGGTCCCTGTAACTCCCCCGGGAGAGGTGCAGCAGGCACGAACCATGGGATTCAGTGGTTTGGTGCACCAAGAGGCTGTGCCCACAACTGGGGAACAGCTCTCAGGGTGGTGTGACCCCTGGAAGGACACTGGGGCAGCAGCCAGCCATGACCTGGGAGCTGTGGAAGAGGTTGCATGAGCGAGCCCACCGCCGCTAGCAATTGCAAAGTCACAAAGCACAGAGATACTGGCGGGTCCCCAGAATTCCCCCGGGAGACTTGTAGCATGTGCAAATAGCATGAGTCTGTGGAGTTTGGTACACACAGATGTGGAGAAAGTTTAACCTGGAGGATTTATTGAAGAAAGGGGACCGCGACCTTGTGACTCTGTGCCAGAGATTCCTGAACTGCCGTATTTGTTATGACCCTCTAAAGAGAAGCAGAAAGCTGCCCAGGAACAAAATCCACACAGATGACCAGCTCACGTTAAGCTCATCCCCCTGACAAGGGGTGGGGCAACTCCACCCAGGCATCCTTTCTGATGGCTGATTTATATTCCATTGTATATATGGACCACATCTTCTTTATCCATTCATCTGTTGAAGGGCATCTTGGCTCCTTCCACAGTTTGGTTATTGTGGACATTGCTGCTATGAACATTGGGTTGTATGTGCCCCTTATTTTCACTACATCTGTATCTTTGGTGTAAATACCCAGTAATGCAATTGCTGGGTCATAGGGTAGCTCTATTTTTAACATCTTGAGGAACCTCCATACTGTTTTCCAGAGTGGCTGTACCAGCTTGCGTTCCCACCAACAGTGAAAAGGATTCCTCTTTCTCCACATCCTCTCCAACATTTGTTGTTCCCTCTCTTGTCAATTTTAGCCATTCTAACTGGTGGTAGGTGGTATCTCATGGTTTTGATTTGTACTTCCCTGATGGCAAGTGATGTGCAGCATTTTTTCATGTGTCTGTTAGCCATTTGAATGTCTTCTTTGGAGAAGTATCTGTTAGTGTCTTCTGTCCATTTCTTGACTGGATTATATGGTTTTTGGGTGTTGAGTTTGAGAAGTTCTTTACAGATCTCGGTTACTAGCCTTTTATCTGATATGTCATTTGCAAATATCTTCTCTCATTCCCTGGGTTGCCTCTTAGTTTTGTTGACTGTTTCCTTTGCTGTTCAGAAGCTTTTTGTCTTTTTTTTTCTTTTTCTTTTTTTTCATAGAACATACATGCTTTTATTTCTATGGGCTAGGTCCCCAAGAAAGGGACTGTTGGCTATTGTCAGATTATTTTCCAGAAAGTGTGATTCTAACATTTCTACCAGCAGTATTGGAGAGTACTCTGATCACATATCTCTAAAAGGAATATATCTTCTTTATTTTTTGCCAGGCTGCTGGTAAAAGGATTATTTCATTGTTATCTTAATTTGCATTTTATCTTGATGAAGTCCCAATAGTTCATTTTTGCTTTTGTTTCCTTTGCCTTTAGAGGTGTGTCTTGCAAGAAGTTGCTGTGCCCAAGGTCAAAGAGGTTGCTGCCTGTGTTCTCCTCTAGGATTTTGGTGGATTCCTGTCTCACATTTAGGTCTTTCATCCATTTTGAGTTTATCTTTGTGTATGGTGGGGGAAATTGGTCCAATTTTCCCAGCACCATTTATTGAAGAGACTGTCTCTTTTCCATTGGATATTTTTTTCCTCTTTTGTCGAAGATTAGTTGACCATGGAGTTGAGGGTCCATTTCTGCGCCCTCTATTCTGTTCCACTGATCTATGTGTTTGTTTTTGTGCCAGTACTATGCTGTCTTGATGATGACAGCTTTGTTATATAGCTTGAAGTCAGACATTGTGATGCTCCCAGCTTTGGTTTTCTTTTCCAACATTCCCCTAGTTATTTGGGTTTTTTTCTGGTTCCATACAAATTTTAGGATTGTTTGTTCCAGCTCTGTGAAAAACATCAGTGGTGTTTTGATAGGGATTACATTGAATGTGTAGATTGCTCTGGGCAGCATAGACATTTTCACAATGTTTATTCTTCCAGTCCATGAGCATGGAATGTTTTTCCATCTCTGTGTGTCTTCCTCAATTTCTTTCATAAGTGTTCTGTAGTTTCTAGTGTACAGATCCTTTACCTCTTTGGTTAAGTTTATTCCTAGGTATCTTATGGTTTTTGGTGCAATTATAAATGGGATGGATTCCTTAATTTCTCTTTCTTCGGTCACATTGTTAGCATATAGAAATGCAACTGATTTTTGTGCATCGAATTTGTATCCTGCCACATTGCTGAGCTGCTGTCCCCTACAACAGGTTCTTGAATTTGTTCTGGTAATCCCTTAGGTAGATCCTAATCCTGGTTGTAGATTTCAAAGGCCCAAAGTGTGATAGACTTTATTGGAAACCAGATCAAAAAGTGTGACAGCTATAAACACATGGGGACTATGGCTGCTCGTAGGTTTGGGGTAGCAGAAAAAAAACCAATGAAATAAATTATCACAAAACCAAAAGAAAAATATATAACAAAAAAACAGTGTACTAAAAAAGGAGTGTGGCAATAATGCTTTGGCCTTGAGAATCCACTTGGCACAACAACAGCTTAAGGAACTTGGCAATAGAGCAATTATATGTTTTAAATAACAGGAACCATAGCCCAGGAGACTAGTTTAGCTTTAGAAATTTCAGAAGGCAAACCAGGAGATTATCAAGAAATAAAGGTAGAGAAGGTAATACCTTAGAGTTCAAATTCAGCTTACATTAAAAGGAAAAGAAGGATGTACTCCCGAAGATGTCCCTAGGCCTGGAAACGTTTTGATATGAGACTAGGAAAGGGGAGAGTATATTTTCTGTTATTAAGTCAAGGAAGATAACTCAGATCTAAGAGATTTAACAGAAAAGGAAAAATATGAGAAGAACTGGAATGACCTCCCTTACCCTACCCCCTCTTGCAAGGGAACCCACATCCAGAAAACTATTTAGGTGCCCTCTGAAAACTGCAAAGTGTCATAATAAGAGCAGATTATAATCCTTTTGATGACTGATTATAAAATATTCAGAAAAAAATCAAGAGAGAAAGATCATGATGAACAGTATAGGATACTTCAAGCATTATTTAGTGAGTTTCACAGTACTTGTCATTGGAGAAGCAGGGGTAGCCTGGACCAGGAGGGAAGATGCTCATGGCACTTAAGGAGTTAGGGCTCCAAGGAAAGGGGAGAAAAGATTAAATCACTAAAGTTGGATTTCAATATATATATGGGTATGGTCTTTATTAGGTAATTGAATGATGCAAAGATACCTCCTAGAAGAAACCACCCTATCCTTCACAGGGGTGTAAATGTGGGTAAGGAGGTTTTATTTGACCAGCAGATGCTTTCTGCAGACCTGGAACTTTTTTTGTCTTTATAACTTTCACTATAGGAGGGATTCCATAAGGATAAACCTGAAGAAGTATGTTTGGAAAACAAACGTCAAGATCACAAAACAAAAAGAAAGGAAAAAAGACAAAAGAGATTGACACAGCAAATAGTGTGATCCTACACATGCTAGGGAAGACACAAGACCTTAAGAAATAAATAAGGGAAAAACAGAAGGAAGTGGAAGAATTGGAGACATATGCCACTGCTGCTAAGGAAAAAAGAAAGACAGCCAAATGAATGTTGTACTACACGTTACATAAGCCCTAGAAAATTAAAAACCCTAGGGAAAACAAGGTTTCAGGAAAGAAGACAACTGAAAACATACCGGTTCTCACTGAGTAGCACAACTTTTGGAAGCATCAATAACATCAGCTTCCGTTCAGGGATTTTTTGAGGGTGATTTACTTGTTGAGTTATTTGTGAGGACAAGAGGTGAACCTTTCTTTTTTTTTTTTTAAAGATTTTATTTATCTATTTGTGAGAGAGAGAGAGACAGAGAGACAGAAAGAGCACAAGCAGGGGGAGAGGCAGGCTCCCTGCTGAGCAAGGAGCCCGACATGGGGCTTGATCCCAGAACCTGGAGATCATGACCTGAGCCGAAGGCAGACGCTTAGCCCGCCCCAAGTGGGGAGCCTTTCTTAAAAGGCAGGTTTTGCAGTCCTAAGGAACATGGAGCAAACAGCAACGACAGCAGCCACTGTGGCACAGAGCTAAACCCTTGAGAGTGGTCGTTAAGCAAAGTGAGAGTGAAAAGGAAAGGATTACATCTTCCTCACCTCCACTCCCTCCCTCAAGGAGGACCTAGTAATATGATTGGCTCAGATCCCTTGAACCACATTTGCTAGTGTGTTTGGGTTGGTCACTATGGGTTAAAAGGTTATATACTGCAGATGACTTTCTCTTTAGTGCTTTTCTGTCATTTAGAGAAATTAAAACACTAAGCAGAGTCTCCTGCATGCCCAGCCATTTTGCTTTTTAGCCTCCTTCACTTGGTATTTCAGGTACTTAATAGTTCTTATCAATTCAATGGTCAATTACTAATAAGATTGAGGCTTGACAGGAAAAAGTGAAACTATTTTTGGACTTTCAGCTTAAGTTATGTACTAAAATCCAGCTTTAACAGATAGCCCTGTACCTGAGTACTGGGCACTAACTCCAGTAATCACAAAGTAGTGTTTTAATTCCTATCTATCCTTGTCCCTTGTGTGTATGGATCCTTTATGGCTCTTATTATGGGAGACATAATGAGGTTAAGTCAAAACATGAGTATTCCTGAGTCCTTGTCTATAACACCAAATTACTATGATCAAAAACCTTATCTTAGCTTTTAGCAGTCAGGACTTTTAGCATCAGGGCTTACAGGGCTGGCCACATCCATTAGGATATGATCAAGTAACAAACTAGAAATGTGGCAAAATTTGGCCAGTCCCTAGAACCGCTGTCACTAATAAATTATTTTCTGATCTCTAGCTAAAACTTGCTGTAGAACCCTTATCATCCCTAGTGCATTCCTTTTATGACCATTTAGTATCTCTCTTTAAAAACCCCACATCAGTGAAATCCCTGTGGAAATGAGTTAGCTTCTTACTGCTAAGCTGATCAATCAATAGCGGGTGGAGGAACAAAAAGTTGATTTCTCAGTAACTGGAAATAGCCTTTCGTTGCCATGTCTATTGTTTCATGTGGCTTCTTGCTGGGGAAATGATGGGTGATTTGTTTCTTTATATAGGCTTTCTGTACTTCCAAAATTTTTTATAATGTGTATTCACCACCTTGATAATCAGGAAACTAAAAAAAAAAAAAAAGAAAGAAAGAAAAAGAAAAATCTGGTAAATCGAAGGGGTTGAATTAAGAGAGAGAGAAAGAGAGAGATCTTTACCCATAATTGGGTAAATCTTGGAAATCAAAGCCATAGTCCTCAGGGGAGAACTGTCAATATTGAAATTCTAGGGGCGTCTGGGTGGCTCAGTCGTTAAGCATCTGCCTTCGGCTCAGGTCATGATCCCAGGGTCCTGGGATCAAGTCCTGCATCGGGCACCCTGCTCCATGGGAAACCTGCTTCTCCCTCTCCCACTCCCCCTGCTTGTGCTCTCTGTCTTGCTGTGTCTCTCTCTGTCAAATAAATAAATAAAATCTTTTTTAAAAATATTGAAATTCTATTATGAGGAATGATGCCTATCATAACAAATGATAAATAATATACTACTTGCATGTTTCACATTTTTAGGCCAACACATTTCTAAATTGTTTTTTCCCAAAACAATTAGTTGCTATCTCAAAGTGTAAACACTCTCTGAAAGACAAAACTAACTTTTAGATTTTATCTTAGTATCCTTCAGTCTTAATTGCCCTTTCTACAGGGGAGAAAGTTATAAAAAGATTATTTTCAATTATCCTGTATGTTCTTCGGGCAAAACATGGTACTTAAAATGTTGGTGAGAGATCCCAGATACCAGTAGAGTACAAAACCCTGATAATCTCAGGATGTAAAACAGGAATAATAACATCTTCCCATAACTGAGCAAGACTGAGTCATATTCCAAAAAGAGTTTTGACATCCAGGAGTAAAAATTTGAGTTTGTTATTATGAACATGCAACAGATTACATCTTTAGCTGATATCAGAAAGAACAATGCCCAATCTAAGTTTGGAGGTCCTTGTTAGTGTGGATAAAGAATCAGTTGGGCTACATTGCATTCCTAGAAGACAGAGTCTCTGGAGTGGCCTCAGAATTCTTCAACTTGTTGTCTTTCACCAAGTAAAGATGAGGCAGCCCTCATTCTCATCATTGAAGGTAAGATGGGCTCTCTGGTTTTCATGAGGGCCTGTGATATGGTCTTCCTTGACTGTTTTTTAAATCAACTTACCAGTTTTTTATGTCTATGGTTCAATGAACATTGAGAAATATATACATCCATGTAACTGCCACCTCAATCAAAAAATAGAATTTTTTTTATCACTCCAATATATTGCTTCATGCTCCTTATCCAACTCCCAGCCTCAGGAAGCCACTGATCTGTTTTTGGCCATAACTGGTTAGTTTTATCTTTTCTAGAATTCCAGTAGGTGAAGTCATGCAGTATGTACTGTTTTATGTCTGACTTTTTAAATTCAGCATAATTTTTTGAGATTCATCCATATTGTTTTTTTCATCCATGTTGTTATATGTATTAGTATTCATGCTTTTTAAAAACAGGTTTGTTGGAATATTATTTATGTACCACAAAATAGATAAACCATGATACATTCATTTGATGGGATACTGTACAGCAACAAAAAAGGAATAAACTAGGAAGAGAGAGGATTTACCAAGTTCTTCACTCCACCATTCTGAAAGTTTAACTCCTTCCATTTCATCACTTTATATTGCTGTATATTTCATTTTTGTATGTGTATGGTGTGAGGTAGAGGTCATAGTTTGCTTTTTCCCCCATACAGATATCCAGCTATTCCAGTACTATTTATTGAAAAAATTATCAGTTCTCTGTTGAATTTCCTTTATTCTTATTTTAAAAATATTTGTTTATTTATTTGAGAGAGTGAGAGAGCACAAGTGGGAGGGGCAAAGAGAGAGATAATCTCAAGCACACTCCATATTGAGCATGTTGCCCAACGCAGAGCTCAATCTCACAACCTGAGCTGAAACCAAGAGTCAGATGTTTAACCAACTATGCCACCCAGGTGCCCCTCCTTTGTACTTTTGTCAAAAATCAAGTGAAATAAAAAATCACATATTCAACAAAAAATGTATAGATAACTTTCTAAACAGTGAGAAAACAAAGAACCCTATTTTTTAATGGACAAGAGACTTAAACAGATGTTTCACCAAAGAAAATATACAGTTGGCAAACACACACAAGAAAAGATGTTCAACATTAATAGCCATTAGTAAAATCCAAACTAAGAACACAGATGGGGGTGCATGGGTAGCTCAGTCAGTTAAGCATCTGACTTCGGCTCAGGTCATGATCTCAGAGTCCTGGGTTCAAGCCCCATTTCTGGTTCCACGTTCAGCAGGGAGTCTTTTTCTCCCTCTCCCTCTGCTTCTTCCCCTGCTCATGCTCCCTCTCACTCTCTCTCTCAAATAAATAAAATCTTTTTAAAAAAACAAAAACAAAAAAGTACACAGAAAATGTACAAATGACTAAAAAGCATATGCAAACATTCATCACTTATCAGAGAAGTGCAAATAAAGACCATTACATATCTACCAGGTGGCTAAAATAAAAAATATTTATAATGGCAAATGCTGGTGAGAACACAGAGAATATTGATAAATGTTAAATGCTGGTGAGGATGCACCAGCTTAAGGATT
This sequence comes from Neomonachus schauinslandi, assembly GCF_002201575.2. Taxonomy (NCBI): domain Eukaryota; kingdom Metazoa; phylum Chordata; class Mammalia; order Carnivora; family Phocidae; genus Neomonachus; species Neomonachus schauinslandi. The sequence goes on from NC_058419.1 coordinate 67,246,640, forward strand.
CCCCTATATTGATGATGGGAATGTAAAATGATACAGCCACTCTAGAAAATATTACAAAAGTTTTGTAAAACATTATATAGAGGATTACTTCCAGAATGGAGGCATGAAATGCTCCATGAACCCTCTTCCCAGCAAAACAACCATAACTGGTAAAGATTATTTTTAAAAAACAACCATTTAAAATCTCTGGAAATGTTCCTAAGGGTATAGAGCAAAGGAAAAGATATTTATTCAAGAAAATGTACTAAATCTTGGTAAAAGCAGTGAGAATCTAAGCTCAGTGCCATAAGCTCTACTGTGGACAAGTAAATCAAAAATGATGGGGTTTGTTTCCAGGAGGGGTAGGCAACCAGCATTTCTCAATTTCAGATTCATGTAGCAGCTCTATTCCAACCAAGCATGATTGAGAGGATGGGGTTTCTGTCTCCCAACCAGACTTAACTAATAGTATGGAAGCTCTAACCTAGGCATGGCAGGCCAAAAACATTTGTCATCTATCACCCTCACCCCAGCTGACTTATAGGATATTTTCCACATCAAGAAAGGCAACACAGTAGGCGACCTCTGATACAGGTCACTGTTCCCAACTCTAGCTCTGGAGCGGTAACACAGAGATTTTGTTCAAGGACAGCCATAAGAATAGAGAACTCTGAAACTCTCCCAAAGAGAACTGACTTTATTTGGAGCACGGTGTGGGGAAGTTCAAGCCAAAGGATGCTTTTGAAACACTGGAGATTTTTGTGGTAGGTAACTAAGAGGCTAGTAGCTTCATGAGACCACACTAAATTAACTGTAGACCAATTTACTAGAGAGACTGAGGGAAAGAGACAACTAAAAAAAGCCCTCCTGGAGTCAGAGCAAAACTCAAAGGCTGGCCTCAAAAACTACCTCTGCAAAGGGGTCCAAGTTTAATTGGATCAGACTGAGGAGCAATGTATGCCACAGTGCATTGTTAAAACAGTAGAGCAATTAGCCGGCAATTAGTGGTGCCTAACAGTGCTCTGTTTTACCAACAAAGGCAGACAGCTTAACAGAGAGATTAGAGAAAGAGGCAGAAAGGAGCTCTGCACTGGGTGTTATACGAAAACAATGAATCATGGAACACTACATCAAAAATGAATGATGTAATGTATGGTGATTAACATAACATAATAAAATAAAATTAAAAAAAAAAAGAAAGGAGCTCTGCAAAACCACTGTCATTTCAGAATGACTGCATGCATGCCCAAAACTGTGCCTTCTAAGGAATGACATTAGGGTTTGTACATGATAGGGGAAATAGGCTTCACTAAAACAGTACATCCATATCACTAAACAAAAACAAAAACAAGCAAACAATGATAACAATAAACCCTGAGAGAGGGAGGGTCAGTATAGAGTTGCTACAATATATTATCTAAAATATCCCATTTAAGATATAAATATATATTAGAAATGAAAAAAAAAACAGGAAAGTATAACTTGTACACAAGAAAGGAGGCAGAAACTGAAACTGCCAATGAGAGGGTTTTGATGTTAGATTTGGGAAACAAGGATTGCAGATTTGCTATTATAATAAATATACTCAAAGAACTAGAGGGAATTCATATCCAAAATCTATAAAGAACTTATAAAACTCAACACCCCAAAAATGAATAATCCAATTTAAAAATGGACAGAAGACATAAGTAGATATTTTTCCAAAGAAGACATACAGGTAGCCAACTGACATATGAAAAGATGCTCAACATCACTCATCATCAGGAATTGCACTACTAGGTATTTACCCAAAGGATACAAAAATACCGATTCAAAGGGATACATGCACCCTGATGTTTATAGCAGCAGTATCAACAATAGCCAAACTACGGGAAGAGCCCAAATGTCCATCAACTGATGAATGGATAAAAAAAGATGTGGTGTATATATACAACAGAATATTACTCAACCGGGGCGCCTGGGTGGCTCAGTTGGTTAAGCGACTGCCTTCGGCTCAGGTCATGATCCTGGAGTCCCGGGATCGAGTCCCGCATCGGGCTCCCTGCTCGGCAGGGAGTCTGCTTCTCCCTCTGACCCTCCTCCCTCTCATGCTGTCTGTATCTCATTCTCTCTGTCTCAAATAAATAAATAAAAAAAAATCTTAAAAAAAAAAAAGAATATTACTCAACCATTAAAAAGAATGAAGTCTCGTAATTTGCAATGACGTGGAAGGAACTAGAAAGTATTATGCCAAGTGAAATAAGTCAGTGAAAGACAAATACAATATGATTTCACTCATATATAGAATTTAAGAAACAAAACAGATGAACGTAAGGGGAAAAAGAGAGGCAAACCAGGAAACAGGCTCTTAACCATAGAGAACAAACTGAGGGTTGGTTACTGGAGGGGAGGTGTGTGGGGGAATGGGTAAAATAGGTGATGGGGATTAAGGAGTGCTCTTGTGATGAGCACCAGCTATTGTATCAAAGTGTTGAATTACTATATTATATGCCTGAAACTAATATTACACTGTTAACTAACTGGAATTTAAATAAAAACTAAAAAAAGAAAGAACTAAAGGAAACCTTGCTTAATGAATTAAAGGAAGACGATGTCTCAATACAAAGATAAATTATTTTTTTAAAAATAAAAATTCTGGAGTTTAGAAATACAATAATAAAAGTGAAAAATTCACTAGAGAGGCTCTAGTAGATTTAAAGACTATATTTAACTGGCAGAAGGAAGAATTAGTGAACTTGAAGATAGATTAATAGAGATTAAGCAATCTTAAGAATAAAGAGAAAAAAGAATACAGAAATGTGAATACAGTTACTTCTCCCCCGGACTCCTTGGTAGTCTGTCAGCTGGAGAACCTTGTCGCCGTCCCCTCGCATGCTCCCGCCCGAGGAACCCTATAAGTCTCAGTCATGCGTGAGTGCTTCTCCATCCAGGAGGGCCAGGCTGGTGTCCAGATCCGCAACGCCTGCTGGGAGCTCTATTGCCTGGAACACAGCATCCAGCCCAATGGCCAGATGCCAAGTGACAAGACCATCGGGGGAAGAGATGACTCCTTCAACACCTTCTTCAGTGGGACGGGCACTGGCAAGCATGTGCCCAGGGCCGTGTTTGTAGACCTGGAACCCACGGTCATTGATGAAGTTCGCACCGGCACCTACCGGCAGCTCTTCCACCCTGAGCAGCTCATCACCGGCAAGGAGGAGGCTGCCAACAACTACGCCCGAGGGCACTACACCATTGGCAAGGAGATCATTGACCTTGTCTTGGACCTCATTCGGGAGCTGGCTGACCAGTGCACAGGTCTTCAGGGCTTCTTGGTTTTCCACAGCTTTGGAGGGGGAACTGGTTCCGGGTTCACCTCCCTGCTGATGGAACATCTCTCTGTCCATTATGGCAAGAAGTCCAAGCTGGAATTCTCCATTTACCCAGCTCCCCAGGTTTCCACAGCTGTAGTTGAGCCCTACAACTCCATCCTCACTACCCACACCACCCTGGAGCACTCTGATTGTGCCTTCATGGTAGACAATGAGGCCATCTATGACATCCGTTGTAGAAGCCTCAATATTGAATGCCCAACCTACACTAACCTAAACCGCCTTATTAGCCAGATTGTGTCCTCCATCACTGCTTCCCTCAGATTTGATGGAGCCCTGAATGTTGATCTGACAGAATTCCAGACCAACCTGGTGCCCTATCCCCGCATCCACTTCCCTCTGACCACCTACGCCCCCGTCATCTCTGCTGAGAAAGCCTACCATGAACAGCTGACTGTAGCAGAGATCACCAATGCATGCTTTGAACCAGCCAACCAGATGGTGAAATGTGACCCTCGGTATGGTAAATACATGGCTTGCTTCCTGTTGTACCGGGGCGACGTGGTTCCCAAAGATGTCAATACTGCCATTGCCACCATCAAGACCAAGTGTACCATCCAGTTTGTGGACTGGTGCCCCACTGGCTTCAAAGTGGGCATTAATTACCAGCCTCCCTCTGTGGTGCCTGGTGGAGACCTGGCCAACGTACAGCGAGCTGTGTGCATGCTGAGCAACACCACAACCATCACTGAGGCCTGGGCTCACCTGGACCACAAGTTTCACCTGATGTATGCCAAGCGTGCCTTTGTTCACTGGTATGTGGGGGAGGGCATGGAGGAAGGAGAGTTTTCTGAGGCCCGTGAGGACATGGCTGCACTTGAGAAGGATTATGAGGAGGTTGGAGCGGATAGTGCTGAGGGAGAGGATGAGGGTGAAGAGTATTAACCTGTCTGCTACAATTTTACACTCCACTGTCTTGGGACTGTCTTATTTCTGTTCTGGAAGCTGTCTGTTGTGGCCCTAACTTGTCAATAAAAGTGATGTTTCTGTTTAAAAAAAAAAAGAAATGTATTAAAAGGATCATCCACCACGACCAAGTGGGATTTATCCCCAGGATACAAGGGTGGTTCAACATTCGCAAATCAATCAATGTGATAGAACACATTAATAGGAGGAGGGAGAAGAACCATATGGTCCTCTCAATTGATGCAGAAAAAGCATTTGACAAAATACAACATCCTTTCCTGATTAAAACTCTCCAGAGTATAAGGATAGAGGGAACCTTCCTCAAGTTCATAAAATCCATCTATGAAAAACCCACAGCAAATATCATCCTCAATGGGGAAAAGCTGAGAGCCTTTCCCTTAAGATCAGGAACATGTCAAGGGTGCCCACTCTCACCACTGTTGTTCAACATAGTACTAGAAGTCCTAGCAACAGCAATGAGACAACAAAAAGAAATAAAAGGTATTCAAATTGGCAAAGAAGTCAAACTCTCTCTTTTCGCAGATGACATGATACTTTATGTGGAAAACCCAAAAGACTCCACCCCCAAATTACTAGAACTCATCCAGCAATTCAGTAATGTGGCAGGATACACAATCAATGCACAGAAATCAGTTGCTTTCTTATACACTAACAACGCAACTGTAGAAAGAGAAATTAGAGAAACGATTCCATTTACAATACCACCAAAAACCATAAGATACCTCGGAATAAACCTAACCAAAGAGGTAAAGGATCTATACTCTAGGAACTACAGAACACTAATGAAAGAAATTGAAGAAGACACAAAAAGATGGAAAAATATTCCATGCTCATGGATTGAAAGAATAAACATTGTTAAAATGTCTATGCTACCCAGAGCAATCTATACCTTCAATGCCATCCCGATCAAAATTCCAATGACATTTTTCAAAGTGCTGGAACAAACAATCCTAAAATTTGTATGGAATCAGAAAAGACCCCGAATCGGCAAGGAAATGTTGAAAAAGAAAAACAAAGCTGGGGGCATCACGTTGCCCAATTTCAAGCTATATTACAAAGCTGTGATCACCAAGACAGCATGGTACTGGCACAAAAACAGACATATAGACCAATGGAACAGAATAGAGAACCCAGATATGGACCCTCAACTCTATGGTCAAACTCTATGCTCTTCGACAAAGCAGGAAAAAACATGCAATGGAAAAAAGACAGTCTCTTCAATAAATGGTGCTGGGAAAATTGGACAGGCACGTGCAGAAGAATGAAACTCGACCATTCTCTAACACCATTCACAAAGACAAACTCAAAGTGGATGAAAGACCTCAATGTGAGACAGGAATCCATCAAAATCCTAGAGGATAACATAGGCAGTAACCTCTTTGACATCGGCCACAGCAACTTCTTTCAAGATACATCTCCAAAAGCTAGTGAAACAAAAGCAAAAATGAACTTTTGGGACTTCATCAAGATAAAAAGCTTCTGCACAGCAAAGGAAACAGTCAACAAAACAAAGAGGCCACCCACAGAATGGGAGAAGATATTTGCAAATGACACTACAGATAAAGGGCTGGTACCCAAGATCTATAAAGAACTTCTCAGACTCAACACCCAAAAAACAAATAATCAAGTCAAAAAGTGGGCAGAAGATATGAACAGACAGTTCTCTGAAGAAGACATGCAAATGGCTAACAGACACATGAAACAATGTTCATCATCATTAGCCATCAGGGAAATTCAAATCAAAACCACACTGAGATACCACTTTACACCAGTTGGAATGGCAAAAATGGACAGGGAAAGAAACAACAAATGTTGGAGAGGTTGTGGAGAAAGGGGAACCCTATTACACTGTTGGTGGGAATGCAAGTTCATACAGCCACTTTGGAAAACAGTGTGGAGGTGCCTTAAAAACTTAAAAATAGAGCTACCCTATGACCCAGCAATTGCACTCCTGGGTATTTACCCCAAAGACACAGATGTAGTGAAAAGAAGGGCCATATGCACCCCAATGTTCATAACAGCAAGGTCCGCAATAGCCAAACTGTGGAAAGAGCCGAGATGCCCTTCAACAGATGAATGGATAAAGAAGATGTGGTCCCTATATACAATGGAATATTACTCAGCCATCAGAAAAGGTGAATACCCAACTTTTACATCAACATGGATGGAACTGGAGGAGATTATGCTAAGTGAAATAAGTCCAGCAGAGAAAGTCAATTATCATATGGTTTCACTTACTTGTGGAACATAAGGAATAACATGGAGGACATTAGGAGAAGGAAGGGAAAACTGAAGGGAGGGAAATCAGGCGGGTGGGGGGATAGGTTAGCCTGGTGATAGGTATTAAAGAGGGCACGTACTGCATGGAGCACTGGGTGTTATATGAGAACAATGGATCATGGATCACTACATCAAAAACTAATGATGTATTGTATGGTGACTAACATAACATAATAAAATTTTTTAAAAATAAATAAAAAAATAGAAAAAAAGAAATGTGAATACAGCCTCAGAGATGTGTACAATAACATTAAGTGCACCAACATATAAGGGAGAAAGAAAAGGAGCACAAAAAAATATTCAAATAAATAATGGAGAACAGAAGGAGGATATATTCAAAATGCTGAAAGAAAAAAAATCCTGTAAATCAATAATTGTATAGCCAACAAAGCTATCTTATAAGAATGAAGGCAAAATGAAGACATTACCAAATAAGCAAAAACTGAAAGAATTGATTGTTAGCAGATCTGCTATACAAGAAATATTAAAGGAAGATCCTCAGGTTGGCAGGAAGTGACACCAGGCAAAATCAACTGGTCTAAATATCTCCTGTGAATATAGATATAGAAATCCTCAACAACAACAAAACTAGCAAACTGAATCCAGCAATATATACAAAGAGTTATATACCACAACCAAATAGGACTTAGCCCAAGAATGCAAGTTTGTTTTAAATATAAAAATTAGTCAATGTAATATACCATATTAATAGAAAGAAGGACAAAAACTACATGATCCATTCAAGAGATGTTGAAAAGCATTTGACAAAATCCAATTACTCTTTCATGATAAAAACACTCAACTCATTAGAAATGGAAGGGAGTTTCCTCAGCATGATAGAGAGGATCTACAAAAAAACCCACAGGTAACGTCATATGTAATAATGAAAAAATGAAAGCTGTCCTAACATCAAGAACAAGACAAAGATGCTCCTCTCATCACTTCTATACAGCACTGTACTGGAAGTTCTAGCCAGGACAATTAGGCAAGAAAATGAAATAAAAAACATGTAGATTTAAAAAGAAGAAGTAAAACTAAATCTGTTTGCAGATGACACAATCTTGTACATAGTAAATTCTAAAGAATTTCCAAAAAACTACTAGAGCTAATGAATGAGTTTATCAATGTACAAAAACCATTGTATTTCTTTACACATAAAACAAACATTTGAAAATGAAATTAAGAAAATTCCTGTTATAATAGCATCAAAATGAATAAAATACCTAGGAATAAATTTAACAAAGAAGTTCAAGATTTGTAAAATGAAAACTACAAAATGTTTTGGAAAGAAATTAAAGAAGACCTAAATATAGAAAGACATCCAATGTTCCTGGATGAAAAGACTTAAATATTAAGATGTCAATGCTCTCCAAGTTGAGCTACATATTCAACACAATCTCCATCAAAATCCCAGCTTGCTTCTTTGCAGAAATTGACAGCTTCATCCTAAAATGCATGTAGATACTCAAGAGATTCAGAATAGCCAAATTAATCTTGAAAAAAGAACAAAATTGAAAGACTCACACTTCCTAATTTCGAAACTTGCTACAAAGCTACAATCATCAAGATAGTGTGGCCCGAGCATACAGGTAAACATGTATCAATGGCATAGAATTGAATGTTCACATATAAACCTTCAAATTTATGGTCAGTTGATTTTTGATGAAAGGAACAGGACAATTCCATGGGGAAAAGTATGTCTTTTCAACAAATAAACTGGGACCATTAGAAGTCCACATGCAAAAGAATAAAGTTGGACCCTTTGCCCAGATCATACATAAAATAAACTCAAAATGTATAAAGTACCTAGATGTAAGAGCTAAAATCCTAAAGCCTTTAGAAGAAAATATAGAAGTAAATCTTTGTGGCCTTGAGTTTGACAAAAGTTTCTTAGATATAAACCAAAAGCCCAAACAACAAAAGACAAAGTAGGTAAGTTGGACTTCAAAATTAAAAACTTTTGTGCTTCAAAGGACACCATTTAGAACATGAAAAAACAACCCAAATAATGGGATAAAATGTTTGCAAATCATATATCTGATAAAAAACTGTACCCAGAATATATAAAGGAACTCACAACTCAACAATAACAAGATAAATAACTCAGTTAAACAACAGGCAAATAATCTGAATAGGTATTTCTCCAAGGAAGATAAAGAGCCAAGAAGCATGTGAAAAGATGTTCAACACCTTAGTTTTCAGGGAACTGCTAATGAAAACTACAATGAGATACCACTTCCCTCTCAGTAGGATGGCTTTAATAAAAAAAAAAAAGACAATTACAAGTATTGGTGAGGATGTATAGAAATGTGAATCTTCGTAATATTGCTGGTGGGAATGTAAAATGATTAGACCACTTGGGAAAACAATTTGACAGTTCCTCAAAAAGTAAAACATAGAAGTAGCATATGACCCAGCAATTCCAAGAGAAACTAAACATATGCCCACACAAAAATTTGTAGACAATGTACCTGGCAGCATTATTCATAATTGTGAAAAAAGTGAAAACAAATAAATTGTCCATCAATTGATAAATGGATATACAATATGTGGTATACCTATATAATAGAATATTGCTCAGCCATAAAAATGCATAAAATGCTGATACATGCTACAAAATGGATGGACCTCCAAAACATTCTGCTAAGTGAAAGAATCCAGTCACAAAAGACCACATTTGATTCCACTTATATTAAATGAATAAGCAAATCTATGCAGACAGAAAGCAGATTAATGATTGCCTAGGGCTGGAAAAAGGGAATGGGGAACAAGTAGGAGGGAACATGCCAATTAGTACGAGGTTTCTTACTGGGGTGAGGAAAATGTTCTAAAATTAGTGGTGATGGCTACACAACATTGTGGATATACTAAAAACTACTGAACATTTTAAAAGGGTGAATTTTGTGGTATATGAATTATATCTTAAGCTGTTATAAACACCCATATACAGAGGGGTGCCTGAGTGGCTCAGTCTGTTAAGCATCTGCCTTCAGCTCAGGTCATGATCCCAGGGTCCTGGGTCTGAGCCCCACATCAGGCTCCTTGCTCAGCGGGTAGACTGCTTCTCCCTCTCCCTCTGCCTGCCGCTCCCCCTGCTTGTGCTTGCTTTCTCTCTCTCTGTCAAGTAAATAAAATCTTTTAAAAACCCATATATAATGAGGAATCAATTAATCAATTATTGTAAGCTAAATAATGCTCCCTCTCCCCCAAGATGCCTACATCCTAAACCTTGAAACCTGAGAATATGTTACTTTGTAACATTGTAAAAGGAGCTTTTCAGAAGTGATAAAGTTAAGGACCTTGAGCTCAGGAGATTATCCTGGATTATTTGTATGGGCCCAACATAATCACCAGGGTCCTTGAAGGAGAGATGCTGATGCATCAGAGTTGAAAGAAAGAGATGCGACAACGGAAGCCAAAGTTGAAGTGATGTGCTTTAGAGATGGAAGAAGAGGCCATGCATGACCCAAGGAATGTATGTGGCCTCTAGAAGATGGAAAAGACAAGGGAATGGAGTTCCCTTGCAGCCTCCAGAAGGAATAGTCTTGCTGACACCTTGATTTTAGTCCCATATGACTCATTTCAACCTTCTGACTTCCGAAATTGTAAGATAATAAATTTGTGTTGTTTTAATCTATTAAATTAATGGTAATTTATACAGCAGCAATATAGAAAACTAATATACCATTTCATATCCAATAGATAAGTAAATGGCTAAACAAAAATTGTTAACCATACTAAATGTTGGTGAGAATGTGGAACAACTAGAGATTTCATATGTTTCTGATGGGGATATAAACTGATATAATCACTTTGGAAAAGAGTGGTAATTTCTTATAAAGGTAAAACACATCTATCATGTGATCCAGCCATTTTACTTCTAGGTATTTGCCTAACAGAACTGAAAACATAAGTCCTACAAAGATATATACATGAATATTCATAGCAGTGTTATTAATAACAGCCAAAAAGTAAAGACAACCCAAATGTCCATTAATAGTTATGCAGATAAACAAAATGTGCTATATCTATACAATGGAATACTATTTAGGAATAAAAAGGAACAAACTATAAACACTACAACATGAATAAATCTCAAAATAATTCTGCTGAGTTTTTAAAAAATACCAGGAAAAATTAGCACTTTGCTGTTTGATTCCATAAAACTCTCAGAGAAAGAGAAATACCATACAATTTCACTCATATGTGGAATTTAAGAAATAAAACAAATGAGTACCCCTGAAACAAATAATACATAATATGTTAATAATAAGAAAAGTGGGTACAATGGTATAGTCACACTGACACATGAAATTAACCATCACACCCAGGGGTGCTGTGGAGTTGGGCCCACTCTGCCAGACTCCTGGGTCACTTGCAGTGATTTTCCTCTCAGGCTGCTGGTCCCTCTCTGCAATCTGGGTCCACACTACAGCCATGGTAGTGTGTAAAATAGACAGAGCCCTTCTCTTAAATGCATCAAACCAGCTTTAGTTTGCATGGCATTTTGTATTTTGGTCTTTAAAGTCCCTCTTGCAAAGAGTTTCTTCATTCTTCAAACACTAAAAGCTTTAAGTTCAGTTATCTAAACACTAAATAGAATGACATTGTGGAACTGGAGAGTGGGAAGCAACAACAGGAAGGCAACCACACCATTCACTATCTTGATGTTCAAAAGACTGAATTCGGAGCACGGGAGATTTGCAGATGTTAGTGTGTCATAGGGAAGGATGGGTTGTACACAGTCAGGGAACCTGTGTCATGCTCTGTGGGTCCAGATGAAGGCAGAGAATATTTGTAGCTATAGTGATTTGGTTAGGCCTGCTTAGACATCTCAGCCTTAGGTTCATTAAGACTATTTTCTTTCTTTTCTTTTTTCTTTCCTTTCCTTTCCTTTCTTTCTTTCTTTCTTTCTTTCTTTCTTTCTTTCTTTCTTTCTTTCTTTCTTTCTTTCTTTCTTTCTTTCTTTCGGTTGCTCTTTTATGGTTTCATCTACAAATATCCTCTAAATTTCACTTCTCTCCTTTCTTCCCATTCTGAAATCTTACCTTTGCCTTTTTTTCATCTTTCCTCTTTAGAGAAGCCAGTGCTAGAACTTTTGGAAACTAGGCCTCTGTCACTAAATAGTACTTGGTGACTAGTCATCCCAATGGATTTTGATATTATTTGTTCATTTGACACAATAAAGTAGCTTGGGCATCACAGTCCATTGTGAAATGTTAACTTTTGTAATTCTGGCTACTAACAACGTATATGAGGGGGTTGGGGGTGGGGGCACTTAAGTCTTGTCAAGAATCAAAAACTTTATCTAATCCAAACTGGCCTCATTATGGGCTATAGAGGCCATGGCAATGTGAATGCCAGAAAGGTGAAGGAAGAATGCATAAATGCATATACACTTTGGGAAATGAACAGCACTGTTCACCTCTGTAGCTCCATTTTCGGTCCATGTAGGTGGGATGATCCAGCTTTGAATGAAAAAGCAAATGCTGAGCAGGGAGCCTGCTTCTCCCTCTGCCTCTGTATGCCGCTCCCCCTGCTTGTGCATGCGCGCTCTCTCTCTTTCTCTCTCTGTCAAATAAATAAATAAAATCTTTAAAAAAAAAAAAAAGAAAAGAAAAAGCAAATGCACCCAAAGCCAGAAAATATCTTTGAGCAAATAGCCTAGATAAGAAACTGTATTGATGTCTATATCTTGTAATACATAACACCACATGTTCTTGAATGCCATTATGTTTAAAATTTTTTGTTATAGGGGCACGTGGGTGGCTCAGTTGCTTAAGCGTCTGCCTTTGGCTCAGGTCATGATCCCAGGGTCCTGGGATCGAGCCCCAGGTTGGGTTCTCTGCTCAGCAGGAGCCTGCTTCTCCCTCTCCCTGCCACTCCCCCTGCTTGTACTCTCTCTCTATCAAATAAATAAATAAAATCTTTAAAAAAAGAAATAAAACAAATGAACAAAGAAAAAAAGACAAAAAAACCAGACTCTTAAATACAGAGAACCAACTGGTGGTTTCCAGAGGGGAGTAGTGAGTGGAGGGGTAAAATAAAGGGGATCAAGAGTACACTTATCTTGATGAGTACTGGGTAATGTATAGAATTGTCAAATCATTATACTGTACAACTGAATTTAATATAACACTGTATGTTAATTAAACTTCAATATAAAAAAGTGCTCTAAACAAAGTCTCAAAAATACAAAATAATATAAAATTGTGACAGTGGTTGCCTATAGACAGGGGATGGGAGTAGGGGTTGGGAAGTGGTGAGAGTTGGGAGGGAGGAAATAAAATGTGGAATGAAGAAACTTTTTTTTCTTTTTCAAATTTTTATTTAAATTCTAGTTAGTTAAAATACAGTGTAATATTGATTTCAGGAGTAGAATTTAGTGATTCATCACTTACATATAACACCCAATGCTCATCATAGCAAGTGCCCTCCTTAATGCCCATCCCCCATTTAGCCCATCCCCCACCCACCTCCCTCCATCAACCCGCAGTTTGTTCTCTATCATTAAGAGTCTCTTATGGTTCATCTCTCCCTCCAGTTCCCCTCCCCTCATTTTTCACTTCCTTCTCCTAATGTCCTCCATGCTATTCCTTATGTTCCACAAATAAGTGAAACCATATGATAATTGACTTTCTCTGCTGGACTTATTTCACTTAGCATAATCTCCTCCAGTCCCATCCATGTTGATGTAAAAGTTAGGTATTCATCCTTTCTGATGGCTGAGTAATATTCCATTGTATATATGGACCACATCTTCTTTATCCATTCATCTGTTGAAAGGCATCTTGGCTCTTTCCACAGTTTGGGTATTGCGGACATTGCTGTTATGAACATTGGGGTGCATATGGCCCTTCTGTTCACTACATCTGTGGCTTTGGGGTAAATACCCAGGAGTGCAATTGCTGGGTCATAGGGTAGCTCTATTTTTAAATTTTTGAGGAACATCCACACTGTTTTCCAAAGTGGCTGTATGAACTTGCATTCCCACCAACAGTGTAAGAGGGTTCCCCTTTCTCCACAACCTCTCCAACATTTGTTGTTTCTTTCTCTGTCCATTTTTGCCATTCTAACTGGTGTAAGGTGGTATCTCAATGTGGTTTTGATTTGAATTTCCCTGATGGCTAATGATGATGAACATTGTTTCATGTGTCTGTTAGCCATTTGTATGTCTTCTTCAGAGAAGTGTCTGTTCATATCTTCTGCGCACTTTTTGACTTGATTATCTGTTTTTTGGGTGTTGAGTTTGAGAAGTTCTTTATAGATCTTGGATACCAGCCCTTTATCTGTAGTGTCATTTGCAAATATCTTCTCCCATTCTGTGGGTTGCTTCTTTGTTTTCTTCAAGTTATTCACAGATGTTACTCTACTTCTTTAAATTTTTTTCTTTATGATTTGAATTATAATAGCAACACTACCAGAGAATGATTTTTTTAACCTCACTTTTCCAAAGTTGAATTTTGCTTTGAGCCCTCTAATCTTTGTCAGTGCACATTAATGTATTTTCACGTGGTCCTTCCAATTTCTATAAAGTATATTCAGGGACCCAAAAAAGTCAGCTAATCTTTTTTTCCACAAATCTACCAGGTGAGAATGGTTCATGGAAAAAAACTCAATTTTGATTTTTTGCTTACAAACTTCGGAAAATATTCTTCCTTTGGATCAGCTCACACACTTATGAAACAGCAAAAAGGGATGTTCTGATCCTTTGTCTTAAAACAAAGATGAAAACACGTGGGATGTTAGTGCCTTGTATTTTAATTAGACTCATCATACCAATAGTACTATTTCCCATGGAAATCAGATCAAAAGGCAAACTCTTACAACAGATGAGGGTTTGTCTGTATAAAACAATAAAACAAGCAATGTCTTACTAGAGTCTCAGGACTTTCAGAACAAACTCTAGATGCAAAGCCTTTATATCTTCTTATCACTGTGGTCTCACTACACAAATTTCTTTGTTTCAAAATATTCATAAAAAATGCAATGCATGATCCTGGATTGGGTCCTTTTTCTATAAATTATAGGACATTATTAAGAAAATTAGTGAAATTTGAATGAAATATGAGGATTAGGTGGTAATGATATATTAGCATTGATGGTTGTATTGTGATTATGTAAGAGAATGTCCTTATTTATAGAAAATCCCACTAAAATATTCAGAAGTGATGGTTCTGCAACTTCGTCTGCAATTTGCTCTCAAGTAGTTCAGGAAAAGAAGTTCTCTATACTGTACTTGCAACTTCTCTTTAACTTTGTGACTGTCCCAAAATAAAAGATAATTCATAAAAAAAAAAAAGAGTCTCTTATGGTTTGCTTCCCTCTCTCTCCTTTTTTTTTCCTGGAATGTGGAAATTTTGAGGGAATGGATATATTGATGATCTTGATTTTGGCTTCATGGTGATATACATATGTCAAAACTTATAAAAATTTCTATATGTGTACTAATCATTATGTTAATCATTTCTCAACAAGTATTTTTTCAAAAAATTACATAAATTAAAATGACAAATATAGCTCTGTCTCTTAACCATTCTGGGGATTGTGAGAATAAACTGATTGCTTTTTATCTTGTGCCCAATGAGCAGTTAGATATACCAAGGTAACTGCCTCTGTGCACATTACCTCTTCCTCTTCCTCCTAATGTTTAGTTCTTTTTTAGGTTCAGCCTTATGTTTCTAATGTGCACTCCAGGTTCCCTAAGAAGAATTATTTGTGGGCGCCTGGGTGGCTCAGTTGGTTAAGCGACTGCCTTCAGCTCAGGTCATGATCCTGGAGTCCCGGGATCGAGTCCCGCATCGGGCTCCCTGCTCAGCAGAAAGTCTGCTTCTCCCTCTGACCCTCCCCCCTCTCATGCTCTCTCTATCTCATTCTCTCTCTCAAATAAATAAATAAAATCTTTAAAAAAAGAAGAAGAAGAATTATTTGTTTTTCTGAATTTAGCGTGGAAATAAGTCTTGTGAAAAGCTTCTCAGTAATATTCTATTGACTTAGTAAGTCATTCTTTTAATGCCTCCCTTTTAATTTACTTCTTTGTTTTAAACTTCTAACTGTGGTAAAATACACATAACATAGAATTTTCCATCTTAACCATTTAAAAATGTACAGGTCAGTGACATTAACTACATTTACATTGTTGTGCAACCATCACCTCCATCCATCTCCAGAACTTTTTCATCTTGCCAAACTGAAACACTATACCCATTGAACAGCAACCCCCCATTTCTCTTCCCCACAGCCCACTCTACACTAGATATCTCATATAAGTGGAATCATACAGGATTTGTCCTTTTGTGACTGGCTTATTTCACTTAGCAGATTGTTCTCAAAGTTATTCTATGTTGTGACATATGTCAGAATGTCCTTCTTTTTAAAAGCTGAATAACATTCCATTGTATGTATATACCATGTTTTGTAATGGCACTTTTTAAAATTTTTTACAGCAGGGCAGATGACTTTATTTATTTATTTATTTTTAAATTTTATTTTATTATATTATGTTAGTCACCATACTATACATCATTAGTTTTTGATGTAGTGATCCACGATTCATTGTAATGGAACTGGAGGGTGTTATGCTGAGCGAAATAAGTCAATCAGAGAAAGACATGTATCATATGACCTCACTGATATGAGGAATTCTTAATCTAAGGAAACAAACTGAGGGTTGCTGGAGTGGTGGGGGGTGGGAGGGATGGGGGTTGCTGGGTGATAGACATTGGGGAGGGTATGTGCTATGGTGAGGGCTGTGAATTGTGCAAGACTGTTGAATCAGAGATCTGTACCTCTGAAACAAATAATACATTATATGTTTAAAAAGAAGAAGAAGAAGAAGACAGCAGGAGGGGAAGAATGAAGGGGGGGAAATTGGAGGGGGAGACGAACCATGAGAGACGATGGACTCTGAAAAACAAACTGAGGGTTCTAGAGGGGAGTGGGGTGGGAGGATGGGTTGGCCTGGTGATGGGTATTAAGGAGGGCACATTCTGCATGGAGCACTGGGTGTTATACGCAAAAATGAATCATGGAACACTACATCAAAAACTAATGATGTAATGTATGGTGATTAATATAACATAAAAAAAGATTTATTAAAAAAATAAATAAAAATAAAATTCCAATCACTGCAAATAGTGGAGCTATGAATTTTTAGATCTCTTGACCCTGGACTCCAACACAGTGTCAAAAAACGAAGTAGCTCTGGGGCGCCTGGGTGGCTCAGTCAGTTAAGTGTCTGCCTTCGGCTCGGGTCGTGATCCCAGGGTCCTGGGATCGAGCCTGGCATTGGGCGCCCTGCTCAGTGGGGAACCTGCTTCTCCCTCTGCCTGCTGTTCCCCCTGCTTGTGCTCTCTCTCTCTCTCTGTCAAATAAATAAATAAAATCTTAAATAAAATAAAATAAAATAAAGTAGTTCTATATCACTTACAGATGGTTGAAATTGAGCCCCAGGTTAGAGAAGATGACCAAAACATTGTCCTATACTTCCAAGTAGAGAAGAAGACAGGGTTTCCAAATTGTTCTAGGAATCTTCCATTTTTCCTAAAAATTGGTGGAGAATGCTATTCGATGAGACCAACTTGCTACTTGAACAGAAAGTACACAGTTAATCAGGTTTCCTCTTTGTTAAGAATGATATCAACAGCTGACTGGAAAGTATGTCTTCCTTGACAGTGCACACAGTTCAAGAAGGGATGCACAAGGATGAAATACCTACTAAGTCAGCTAGATCAGCCAACTCAATTCTGGTGACAAATGGAGTGACTGATCATAGAGCAATATCATCCTCACAGCTTTTTAGGTTCCAGTCATAGTTGCACCTGTAGCATGGATCATACCATTCATTCCAAAGCTCATGTCCATTGCCACTGGCATCTTTAACTCCAGGTCTATTTAGCAGTTTCAGCCAGGAAACCATGGTAGGAGCCACAGTTTAGAGGATATAGAGGACATGGGTGCAGAGTTTAGAGGATATAGAGAACATGGGTGCTAGAATTGAATACAAGAGAGCTGTGGTCCTTTTAGTTCACACAGAGTCCTGCCTCTTTTACTTCTGCTTGGAAAAACTATTTTTAGGAGAAGCCTAGAATTCTGAATGCCATTAGTACCTGGGTTGACAGGGCCTAGTCCTGTCATGACAGGATTCACCGAACAAATGCTTTCCCCTTTTCATTTCCCCATAATTGCCATTGTCCCCAGGACGTGTCTTTCATGTGTATACAGCAGTCTAATGAATGCTTCTAAAATTGTTTTACATCATAAGAATAAAAATAAAACTAAATCCCTAAATAACATTATATAAAAAGGTGGACAACAGATGAATTAGGGAGAAGAAAATATTTAAAAAATACATTTGTGTCCTGGAGATAGAGGATGGATTAGGGGAAAAACTTTTTATTTATTTATTCATTCATTCATTCATTCATTCATTTATTTTTAAGTAGGCTCCATGCCCAGCATGAAGCCCAATGCAAGCCCGGCACGAGGCCTGAACTCACAACCCTGAGACCAAGACCTGAGCTGAAATCAAGAGTCAGACACTTAACTGACTGAGGTACCCAGGCACCCCAGGGAAAGAATTTTTTAAAAAGATTTTATTTATTTATTTGTCACACACAGAGAGGGAGAGAGCAAGGAGGAGCAGGGGGAGTGGCAGGCAGAGGGAGAGGGAGAAGCAGGCTCCCCGCTCAGCAAGGAGCCCAATGTGGGGCTCCATCCCAGGACCCTGGGATCATGAGCTGAGCCGAAGGCAGACGCTTCATGGACTGAGCCACCCAGGCACCCCTGGAAAGAACTTTTTTAAAAAAAGGTTTTTTATTTTAGAGGAAGAGAGTGGGGGAAAGGGGAAGAGGGAGAGAAAGAATCTCGAGTAGACTTCCCACTGAGCATGTATCCCAACGCACGGTCCAATCTCACAACCCCAAGATCATGACCTTAGCCAAAATCAAGAGTCAGGCACTTAACTGACTGAGTCACCCAGGTGCCCCGGAAAGAACTTTTTAAACAAAATTGTAGAAGTCAAATCATAAAGCAAATCTTTGATAAATTCAAATGTTAGGATTACATATTTCTATTTGACATAAAACACCATGGATAAAACTGATAGGAAGATGAAAAAATTAGAGAAAATATTTTCAATCTCTGAAACCAACAACAAATACCTAAAATATACAAGAACTCTGGCAAGTCAACAACAAAAAATCAGCAATTCCAGTAGAAAAATAGGCAAATGATATTCACAAGCAGTGTACATACAAGCAAACCCAAAAGATTAATAAGCATACGTAGAGATGCTCAAACTGATCCATAACCAGAAAAATGTAAATTTAAAAAAATGAAATATCACTTTGTACCTATTAAACTGATAAAAATTAGAAAGCAGGGTCATGCCCAGTGCTGGTAGAATGTAGATTTGTACATGCAGGTAAGAATGTAGATTTGTGCCATCATTCTGAAGAACTAACTGGAAGCAGTTAATTAAATTCAATGCATGTCTTATACTCCAGCAATTTTTTTCCTGAGTCAGTATCCCCCAAAAAATTCTTACATGGATTCAGACAGGGCTATTCATTGCAGCACGGTTTGTGGTGGTAGGGTGTTGGAGATGCTAGCTGAGTAATGCAGCAGGAAAAAAAGCAATGGGCTAGATCTGCATAGAGCAACATGGTTGGAGCTTTTAAATACAGTGCTGGGAGGAAATGAGTATACAACATAATTCCATTTACATACAGGTGAAAACATAAGATAATAGGCATTTTGCAAGAATACCTATAACTTTTGTTTTTTGAGTAGGCTCCATGCCCAGCATGGAGCCCAATGCGGGACTGGAACTCATGACCATGAGATCAAGACCTGAGCCGAGATCAAGAATCAGACACTTAACTGACTGAGCCACCCAAGTGCCCCAAGAATACCTATAAATTAAAAGATACTAAACACGTTAGAATAGTTACATGTAGAGAATGGAGAAGTGAAACGGGAGTCCTATACAGGAATGAAGAAGAATAAAATAATAAATGGGCATTGCCCAGGCCAATGATATTGTGAAAACAAAACACCAGAATATAAAATTACTCAGGGGGCAATAAAAGTGGCCAGTGTGCAGATTTCAAGAACTACAGAGGCCATATTTCTGACTCTTCAAAAATCTGCAGGGTAAGGAACAAAAAAACAAACAAACAAAAAAAGGGAAGTGAGTGGCTCAGCCTAGAGGCTGAGCTAGTAAAGAAAACTTCTAAAGTGGTAGACCAAAACCCAACTACATTAAATGTAAATTCCCTAAATATGTCAAATTAAAAAAATATATATCTCTAGAACTGATGCTTAGTGGTCGTTTTTAGACCACCTCTCTTTTTCAAGGGCCCACTCTCTATAGTTCACCACACATTTTAAGATGGACTATATTTTGAAAGCTTACTTATACTCAATTTAACACTAAAAGGCACTGAAAACTACCATCTCCCTAGATTCTTTTATTCATTTATCTACCAGATATCTATTTAATGCCTAGTATACAAGGGTGAGACTGAGAGTGTAGTCACTAGATTAGAGGTTGTGAGTATATTCTATTAGGTATGGATTTTGCTGGTGGTAGAGAAGTTTCACAGTACAAGGGTGTAAGTGGAGCCATAGGCTTCTGGACAAGGAAAATTATTTTTTAATAAATATATTGCTCAGAAACCCTGTAATTCTCATTGACTCTTGTGCCACTTCTGATATTTTCTTTATCACAGGGGTACCCCCTACATCTCCCACAAAATGCAAAGTATAGGATTTTTAGCAGATATCACTCCCAATATAAAATCTGATGTGGTTGACAGGCCCCAAACTGGATTAGGGTTTTTAATTATTTACTGATAACACTTCCCATTTAATTTGAAAAAGGAGTAAAGCTGAGTCACATGAGACCTTACTAGTGCTTTCATCTGTCTTTGCTGAGAGTAGGGATCCTGCTGTCAGGATTTTGGTATGGGAAACTTACAGGGCTTGCTGATGAGCAGAGGAAATAGTAACCCAAAGTCTGCTACATAGTACTTTGGATTTTAATAGTGACATTTTATACCTTGACAGCCCAATAAATATGTAAGAAGACAGTGGCATTAGCGTGTTCCCCAGACGCAGCCTCTAATGGCTTAGCATAATGAAGCAGTATAAATTCACGATTGGTCAATCTGCCTAGATTTCTAAACTCCCACTTCTTTAGTTCTTGCCTCATTGCATAAAAACATCCTACAGGAGATTTTAGAATCAGTAATTCTCTATCAGAGGCTTTGATGAAGCAGGAGCCCTACCCAATTATCTGAGGTGTCTCTGAAGGAAAACCTGCGTCATTATTAGGCCCCAACCCATGTTCTCAGCTCCGCTAAAGCTATAATTAAGTATAAACCATAATCTGCCTTTAAAACGTCTTCCACTTTCCATGCCTTCCTTGCACAGCCATAACTATTATTAAAAAATCAAATCATCAAGGGCTCAAATTGGGCCTTTATCCTGTCTTCCCAATTCTGATATCAAATGTATAAGTTCTTAAGCTCTGCTGTCTGATTCCGAAGAGCTTGTTAGAAGCTTTTTAAATAATTTAGTGGTTTGAGAGATTTTAATACTCATTCCCTCTTGGGCACATGCTGATATCCTGAAGTACAAACTTTATACTCTTATCTCAGTTTTGATGTGGATTATGGAGTTTTGGAGATGAGAAATGAAATGTGACTGAAGACCTGCAAACCTGTCCTGCTTGCCAGCTTCCCAATAGAACGAGGGCCACTTCAGCTGATTTAACACTGGCTTGTAAGAAGGAGCTGAGATTGGGTACAGATAATTCATTTATCGGTTGCAGTGGTATGTGGCTTTTTAGTTAAAAATTTCCAGTAAAGTGGGGCGCCTGGGTGGCTCAGTCGTTAAGCGTCTGCCTTCGGCTCAGGTCATGGTCCCAGGGTCCTGGGATCGAGCCCCGCATCGGGCTCCCTGCTCGGCGGGAAGCCTGCTTCTCCCTCTCCCACTCCCCCTGCTTGTGTTCCTGCTCTCGCTATCTCTCTCTCTGTCAAATAAATAAAATCTTTAAAAACAAAATTTCCAGTAAAGTGCCCAGACAGGCTAATTAGTAGAACCACAGAAGATTTGGATGAGACTCAAGATTACCCAAAAAAGGATAGTATAAGAAAACAATCGCTTGGGCTGAGGTTGACAAACTTGACTGGTATGATCCACACATCCTTACTAGTCACTTTGTACTCATAGCCTTGACAAGTACTTTCCTTTCCCAATATATGACAAAAGGCCTAGAGACCTTTTCAAAAAACTCCCTTTCACTTTTTTTTTCTCATTACTGATAAGAAAGAGGTTGGCATATTTAAATATGCATGCCCACATAGGTACATAGGCTTATACGTATGCACATGCACAAATTCAGTTAGTCAACATTTACTGAACGCAGAATGCTATGTGGCAGGAAGTACCAGGGTAAATTTTTTTAAAAACCTAATCTCTGCCCACATGATAGTTAGAGTCTAATGGACAATTTGCAATGCACAAGAAGATGAGCAAAAACTGATTACTCTAGAGGTAAAAATCTCCTTTTCTTCTATAACATTTATTTTTCTTCTGAGGACAAAAGTTATGCATGTTTCTTGCAAACACTTTGGGAAATAATTGCCTTTAATGACAGTACCCAGAAATATATATTAACATTTAAATATATATCCTTCCAGATTTATCTTTCCTATGCTTATAAAAAATGTCTTTAAAACAAAATTAGAATCATACCATGCATATGTGATAAACTGATTTTTCTCATTTGACAATATGTTACAAATATTTTCCATGTCATTAAACTAAAATAAACCATTTAATGGTGCTATAATGCTCCATCATAAGGTGTGTCATAATTTATTAACAAACACCCTAGTTCACTACCGATCTATACACTTAAAAATGGTTAAGATGATTTTAAAAAACTTTTAAAAATTCCCTAATTATTGAAGAGAGGGCATTTTAATATTTTGCTATTATAAATGATTTAATAATGAACAATCTTTGAGTGTTATTTTTGTGCATGTGTTTATATCTCTGACTCTTTCTTTAGGAAAAATTCCTAGAATTAGAAATGCTAAGCTAAATGGTATGAGCAAAAATAGAAACATCTTTATTGCTTTTCCTTACTTTAAAAATAATTCAGGCTTATAAACTTTTTTTAGAAAATGTCCAAAGACACAAACAAGAAAATAAAAGTTACCTTTAAGCCTACCATCCACTAGATAAACACAATTAATATTTTAGTGACTCTCCAGACTTTTTTTTCTTTGTATATATTAGTATCTATATTTAAAAAGGAAGACACTCTATTTGGTAACCTGCATTTTCATATTATAACATATAAATACATTTCCATACCAATAAATATAGGCAAACATAACCATATTTCATTCCTGAGATATATTTCACTGTACAAGCATACCATACATTATGTAACAAGTACTGTATTTCTGAATATTTTGACTATTTCTAGCTTTGATTATTATTAAAAACGTTTTTCAAAGATATTTATTTATTTATTTATTTATTTATTTATTTATTTGAGAGAGAGTGTGTGAGCATGGGGAGAGGCAGAGAGGGAGAGAGAGGGAGAGAATCTCAAGCAAACTCCACGCTGAGCATGGGGTTCAATGGGGCTCATCTGGGCTCCATGAGGGGCTCCACGCAGGGCTTGATGTGGGGCTCGACATGGGGCTCCATGTGGGGCTGGATCTCACAACCCTGAGCCGAAACCAAGAATTGGACGCTTAACCAATTAAACCACCCAGGGGCCCCAACAACAATGTTTTGATGAGCAGTCTTATATTACAGCTTTGTGCACTTATGTGATTATTTCCTCAAGATAAAGTCCTAAATGCAGAATTGCTAAGGAAGAGGTTTTTGGTGTATAATGCCAAATTTTACTTCAAAAAGAGTGGACCAATATACACTTTCACAAATTGCAGGTGTTTCATTTTTATCTATATAAAGTGGTTTTATTCACATGGATGTTATGATTTGTACATTTTTTTATTAGTTTCAGAGGTGGAATTTAGTGATTCATTAGTTGCATATAACACCCAGTGTTCATTACATCAAGTGCCCTCCTCAATGCCCATCGTCCAATTATCCCTTCCCCCTACACGCCTCTCCTCCAGTAACCTTATTTGTTTCCTAGAGTTCAGCATCTCTTATGGTTTGCCTCCCTCTCAGTTTTCATCTTATTTTATATTTCCTTCCCTTCCCTTCTGTTCATGTTTTATTTCTTAAATTCCACATATAAGTGAAATCATATGGTATTTGTCTTTCTCTGACTGACTTATTTTGCTTAGCATAATACCCCCTAGCTCCATCCATGTTGTTGCAAATGGCAAGATTTCATTCTTTTTGATGGCTGAGTAATATTCCACTCGACCCAGAAATTGCACTACTAGGTATTTATCTAAAGAATACAAACATAGTGATTTGAAGGGGCACATGCACCCCAATGTTTATGGCAGCAATGTCCACAACAGCCAAAATATGGAAAGAGCCCAGATTTCCATCGACAGATGAATAAAGAAGATGTGGTATATTTTTTGTACTTTTTTGTTCAAAAGTTAATGAATTGTCTCAGTATCACTGATTAAAAAGTAATCTATCGTTCAGTTGATTTGAAATGCCATCTTTATCAGATATTTATTTGGAATATTTGCATATGATTTGAGCTTTCTTCCCCCCCCCACAATCAATCTAATCTTGCATCTGACACAACTTCTTTGAAATTTTCTTAAAATAATAATATACCTTATTTGCTCCCAATTAAATTCTTCTTTAGGTAATCAAGTCTACAGAATTAATCTTGCCAGTAGTAACTGCCTACAGTGTGATTTGACAAGTGTCAACAAGCACTCTCACCTGAAAATATGTTCCCCAGTAATCTGCTATGGCTCCCCCAAAAGACCTCTTTTTTGGTTATATCAAAGTTCCCAAGCAGGTTCCACATTCGAATTACTTGGAGAGGTTTATTTGTTTGCTTGTTTTAATTTTATATTTTTTAATTTCATTTTAATTCCAGTATATATAATATACAGTGTTATATTAGTTTCAGGTGTACAATATAGTGATTCAACAATTCCATACATCACCCAGTGCTCATCACAACAAGTGCGCTCCTTAAATACAGATATCTGGACCCCACCTCAGTCCTACTGAATCAGAGTTACCAGGGTGAGCTCTAGCACTCATGATTAGGAGGTTTGGAGGTCATTCCTCCAAGGTTTCAAGAAAAAAAGGCAACAATTACCTCAAGAAGGCAAAAATTAAAACCCGTATTTATTATCTGGAAAGAATCTCTTCCAATCCTTTCTCCTAAGCTGGAAACTGGTTATTCAGTTTGAGCTAATTATCACTTTGGAATAGGCCACCAAGGAAGCTTGAGCCCTAAGAGGAAAAACTATACAACTGGCTTAACTGAGAGGAGAAGGAAGGAATATAATGCAATACTCTGGACATTTTTTCAGGCCAGGAAGACCAATCCACAAACAAGGTTTCCCTTGTTTATGTTAATCAGCATGTTAAATGTAATCAGCTTGATCTTAGGTGATATTCAAACGAAATCCTATATTTTACTAATTATGTACTGATTTTTCTGGCTATCTTCCATTTATGGCAAATGATACTGGTATTCCATTTATAATATTGATGCAGAATATCCTTTTAAATAAATGATTTACATTTTAAAAGGTGAGTCCATTTAAAGGAAAAAAATTACTGACAGCAAGGAATATAGTAAAACTTTTGAATATGGTTGGAAATAACTAAAGTTGCCTAAGCACTGACAACTAGATGTTTGAAAGTCTAGTTGGGGGAGCAATGCTGAAGGGACAACCCAAATAAGCTTTGTCTACCTGGCAGTTTTGCTCAGGATCAGAGCTAATACCAACTATTATTGGTGTCTTTTAGGTTCCTCACCTCATCTTGTGTTAGCTTTTACTGGCAGCATGAGTCAAACTGTACAATTTCAACTTTACACTAATGGGAAGTGACCAGTCCAGCTACGCTGTTATCAAAGTCTGATGCTCTATTTATGATTTTAGGATTCTTGTTGAATCAAGTTCTGGACCAAAGAAGAGAGTAGGAAATCTAGTTATGTGTCTTAGTATGATGATATTTGTGTTACTGTATAGATAGAAATCTTTTGAAAAGATAGAATCTTTTATAAAAGATTTTCTTCAAAAATGGAATGGTAACTCAAGACTCTGGCATCCAGGATCAGAGAAATGAAGATTCCTTACTCTTTGCTCTTTAAGAAATAGGTTCACCTCTGTCAAGAAGGAGAGATGTATAGGCATTCGTAATCAGGCAGATTTAAGCAATAATTCTTCCCTTGAAAGTGAATGTTTGCTTTCCAATATGGGAATAACTAAGAGACCACTATGGAGAAGATAGTACACTGAGTGAAAAGGAACAGGCGGTATTCCTCTTCTTTGCTCAGCGCTCAAACCAGTGCAAGTCAGCTACCACTCAACATGAAGTGGCTGGGGGTGGGGGGGCATGGGCACTTCACACGTGAGAAATGGATGCATCTGCTGGCCCAGTGCTCCATGGAGAAAACAAAAGCAACCAAAATAAAAATACTCCTTTCCACTCCCTACTCTGGATCATGTGAGTGTGTCTTTAATAACTCGCTTGCAGTTCTTTTTCTGTCTAAAGGTGCTGTTTTTTTCTGAAAGGTTGGTTTGTGGATGTTTAATAGAGGGATTAAGCACATGACCAAGACTCTAAAGTCACAGAGACTTGGTCTGTATCCCTGGCTCCTCCACTTACTAGCTGTATTGCTTGATAGAGTTACTTTAAACCTTAATTTTCCCAGCTTTAATGTGGGTATAGAAATACATATATCACAGGTTTATTGTGAACATTAAATAAGAGGACTGCTTAGTGTTCGTATACAGCCTGACACATTTTAAGTGCATAATAAATATTTTATTATTTATTTATATGTGTAGGTAGTAAGGCATATTTTTAAACACCGTTCTTTTTCTCCTTGAAATACAGAGTTATGGAAGATTGATAACAATTTTCTCACAGCTGGATTATCTTAAGTGTTTAGAAGCAGATGAGTACTGACCAGGCTTTCCTGAAGTCAGAGATTTCATCCTTTTTCTAGATATTTCCCAATGCTTTTTTCCTGCCAAAAAGAAAAAAAAAAGTATTAACCTAACCAAAGAAATAAGTGATTTTAGCAGATTTCTGCTATATATATAGAGCGAGGTGGGTAAAAAGGGAAAAGGAGAGAACTTTTATTTGAAAAAAATGCCCATTCAAGGTCTTTAGTATTATAAGATATGTAGAACTTTTTAAGAATAACATCTCTAGCAGAGCAGGGTTTTCTATCTTTTCAATCACCTTTAAAGAAGTATTTTTTAAAATGTATTATTCACTTGAGCCCTGGTTTAGAAGCTAGGAGATCTGGGTTGTTAGAAGTCGCATGCACTTAGAGTACAAACTTATCTCCATTAATTACATTTGTATGCTCTTATGCAAATTTGGTTTTGCTGCTTTGAGCTTCATTTTCCTCAACTATAAAATGCTCATAACATCTTTCAAGGGCATTTTGCGTGTGAGAGAGTTAAATGAGATAATGTGCATAATGTTCTTGGCACATAGTAGGACACAGTGGAGGATAACTATTATTGTTTTAACTAAGTCCATCTTGTTTTTTTATTTTTTTATTATGTTCAAGTAGCCAACGTATAGTACATCATTAGTTTTTGATGTAGTGTTCAACGATTCATTAGTTGCGTATAACACCCAGTGCTCATCAGATCACATGCCCTCCTTAATACCCATCACCCAGTTACCCCAATCCGCCACCCTCCTCCCTTCTGTAACTCAGTTTGTTTCCTGGAGTCCAGAGTCTGGGACTAAGTCCATCTTCTAAGCACGTCTCTGCAGATAACCTGCATCTGAAGCTTTTGGAGGGTTTATTTAAAATGAAGATTACTGAATTGTACCCTAAAACGTCTGAATCAGAATCTTAAGGTGAGGCCTAGGAATCTGTATTTTAATTAAGTGCCCTTTCCATCTCTCCTTCTGGGTTTGAGATATGAAGATTTTTCTAGGAAAAACAGTCTGCACTTTGGTTTTTTTCTCAGTGAATCTTGGGGGAGAGGAGGTCTTTTGGAAGCTGGCACTTCTCAAAGTGCTAAGAAGGAAAGACCTTTCAATGGAGAGACTAAGAATGCAGGGGTGTATTCTAATATTGAATGCGTGGTTTCAGAGGGCTCAGTGGAAAGTGTTGAGAGGATGCAAAACAGTGGAAATGGAGATGGAAGTGGACCTATAGCTGACCTCTACATAGATGAAAGTTTAGGTGGGTGCTGGACCAGATGGGCTTGAAGCTTTTATGGTGACGGAGGAGAATAGAGATATGAAACAGGGACAGAATCATCTTGTCTCCACAGAGAAGTTGTTTGATGCCAAAGACATCAACCTAGTCTACTTTAAACATTTATTCTTCACAGTTTATTTTTTAAAAATAATTAAATGACAATGTATTTAGTAAAAGAGATTACTAATTGGGAGATAAGATGGGTATTTCTTCTCTAATCCAAGTCTTCTGTCTTCTCCCTGCTATATTGCAGTTAATTTCTTACAGAAAAATTACATTCTGGTTGTTTTGGCATGATTTAGAAAACTGCTTTGTGCTTTCTATACCAGAGCATCTGAAACCTTCATGTTTGATACATAAGGTGCTTGATATTGCTTCCTCAGGCAGGTTGTTTTTATATTCCCAGAAAGCATAAAATGTAAAGAGAAACCTTTCTTTCATTGCTGCTGTAATAGCCAGAGAAAAGGCACTACACTAAATCTACTGAGTTCCCCTACTACTAATGTAATTAACCAGGCACTCAGTACATATTTTATTTCTACTGTGTTTGAATATTTGCAATAATACTTCTTATTTCTAGAGTATATTTTGGGGCAGGAGAACAACCCCAGTTATTAATTACATGGCATTTGTAGGAGAAACAACAGCCATCACTATATACCTTTTTCAAAGAGATAAACTGAGTTATAGAGCAACTAGGTTTTCAATAGCAATACTAGTATAAACATGGCATTGTGCTACTAGAAATGAAAACAATTGTAATCTTTTTACTAGCCTAAGGTGAGTATACAAGATTGCCATCTTGTCTTTTAGGTTAAAAATACTTTCTACAGATGGTAAGGAATAAAAGGGCTTTTATGCTTTGTGTGCTTTACTCCTTAATCTTTCACTTATTTTTAAGTCCTCTAACATTCTATAAATACAAATTTGTGGATGACTTTCTCAAAAGTGTTGCCTAGGCCCCTACAGTGAAACCAACACATCAGCTTTAGCTTCCACATATTTTTACAAATTGACTGTAGATGAAACTACATCCTGCCTCTTTTCTTCTGGATGTGAATTTTCTCAGGACAGTGATTATATCTTTTATATCTATAGCCCCAAGGCCTAGTACAATGCCATGGCACACTTTATTGTTGAATGAATGACTTAATGGAATGAATGAATGAATGAATTACTGATTACCTTTCGTTTATCCCTTCCCATCCTGCTATTCTCTTCTTCAGGGCAAACTGAAGAAAATATTTAGAATTCATTTATATCTTGTGAACCCCTAAAGGAGCAAACTGAGGCAAAATGGAATCGCCAAGATGCAGACATTAGTTTTCTGGTTAAATTGATTTTGGCCAGTAGTTCTTACTCAAAATATTAGAAAAAAAAAAAAAAAGCTCCTTAGACACTATGGGCAGTATCAGTTAAACTAAATAAATAGATATTTTGTGGGTGTCATTTTTTAAAAAACAAAACCAGTTGATCTTCCTAAAGATAAAGGATTTTTGAATCTTAAAAATAGTAAGTATGCTCAGCGTCCCTGTGTGGCAGAGTTCACTGAGTGTCCAACTCTTAATCTCGGCTCTGGTCTTGATCTCATGGTTGTGAGTTCTAGCCCGGTATCAAGCCTTATGCTGGGCGTGAAGCCTACTTAAAAAAAATAGTAACTATAGGGGCGCCTGGGTGGCTCAGATGGTTGGGCGTCTGCCTTCGGCTCAGGTCATGATCCCGGGGTCCTGGGATCGAGCCCCACATCAGGCTCCTGGCTCAGCCGGGAGTCTGCTTCTCCCTCTCCCTCTGCCTCTCCCACTGCTCATGCTCTCTCTCTCTCTGTGTATCTGTGTCTCAAATGAATAAATAAAATCTTAAAAAAAAATAGTAACTATAACTACTATAAAGAAATGCAATCTTGAGCATATGGCAGTCATAAAGATCTTTAAAAAAAACGCTTTATCAGATAATTTTTAAATGATCTTGTAAAAACTTTTCAACAACTTCCCATTGCCCTTAAGATCCAGAATGTCTAATATGAACTACAAGCTAATTCGTTGATTCATTCAAGGAATATTGATTGTCCATTATGTATTTTAGGCTCAGAAAACACAGCGGTGAAGTAGTGGGACAAAGCTTCAGTTCCCATGGAATTTAACACTGGGGATAGGACAGTGGTAAGACTGACAGGCTAGAAACATAGACATACAAACAGTAAACAACATAAACAAATAGACAAGATAGATAAATTCCAGTGAGATGAATGCTAAGATGAAAATTACATAGAATGATTTTCTAAAGAAAATGAGATATTCTTTCAGTTCCCCATTTTTTTCACCCCAGGAAATTTGTACAGATATTCCCTCTTCCAGAGCTCCTCCTTAATCTTTTTTCCCCCTCTCTAATTGTCATTCTTACTTCAGCTCAGGTCTCAGCTAAAAGTGGCATCATCTCCAGGTTAAATGTTCCTTTTATATACCCCTCCCATTGTACCCACATGTCTCCTTTGTAATATTCATTACATTTGTTAAGTATTTGTTCAATGTCTGTCTTGCCACAAGGGTAGGGTCTTCCTGTCTGTGGTCTACTGATCTATTCCCAGTGACCAGCATATAGCAGATGATCAATACATTTTGTTGAATAAAAGAACACAAGAAAGACTGGGAAAATCTTTTATTTTTTTCCTCTTGAAGGACATCTCACCAGGAAGGGGTAAAAATCATTTGAACATCACACATATGTGTAAGAAGTGCATGGGAGAGAAATGCAATTAGATTGAATGGAAGCTGAATGAAAATTAGTCAGTGGTTGTTTCCTTGGGTTCTAGGGCGGCACTGAATGCCATCATAGGATAAACTGTTTTGAGAAGTCACTTCCAAGATACTGGAAGTAAGCAGTTCCTTGCTTATAAAACAGCATAGAAGAATACATGGAAGAGAGGAAGACAAAAAGAAAAGAAGAAAGAAAGAGAGAAAGGGTATAATTAAATGATGAATAGAAAAAATAGGTGGATGTGAAGATACTCTTTTTTTTCCTTTTTCAGATTCAGACAGATGTTTCTTTCAAAATGAAAATAGCCCCTTCTCCCAATATCAAGTAATACATGCACATCGCAAAATATTCAAGACAATGCAAAAAGAGGAAAGAAGAAAGGTGACTAATAATCATCCCTTCATATTTTATTTGCATGTATACACATCTAGACTTTTTCTATGCATATTTACACATATCTTTTTAATATAAAAATAGAATCACACATGCTACTTTATAAACTGCTTTTTTTCATTAAAAACATAACCTGAACATATTTCCAGATCTAGCTACTAATTTTTAATGGCTATGTAGGAGTCCATTATGTAGAAATACTGTAAAGTGTTTCACTAATATTGTTGAACAGTTTCCTGATTTTTCAGCATTTCAATATTATAAGCCTCACTATGATTAAAATCTTTGTACATTCATTATATGCGTCTTCGCAAATGTGTTCACTTCTTTTCCTTAAATTTCTGTATGTGGACTTGGTGGTCAAACAGGACATTGAGGCATTTGATATGCATTGCCAAGTTATATCAATTTGTACCAGTACCATACAGGTGTGCCTATTTCATAGGATCTTCATCAAAACTTAATATTATCAAATTTTTAATATTTGACATTCTAAGAGGAAAAGCAGAAATTACTGTTTTTATTTTCACATCTGGTTACTAGTGAGAATATGAACCTATTATCATATGCTTGTCAGGCAAATGTTTTCTCCTTTTTTGAATTGCTTATTTATGTCCTTAGCATAAGGGGTGTTTATCTTTTAAAAAAATAAATTTTTAATAGTTCTTTATAGACTTGTGATATTTGTCATATATGTTTATCATATATGTAACATTTTTACCAATTTGTCATTTCTTTTAATTTTATTATAGACTAGTATTACCCCTTAGTTCTCATATGTCATGTTGAAATTATTTTTTTGTTTGTCATTTCTCTTTTAACTTCGCTAACCTTGTGTTTTGACATTCAGAAGCTTTTATTTAGGGGCGCCTGGGTGGCTCAGTTGGTTAAGCGACTGCCTTTGGCTCAGGTCATGATCCTGGAGTCCCGAGGCCCGAACCGGGCTCCCTGCTCGGCAGGGAGTCTGCTTCTCCCTCTGACCCTCCCCTTTCTCATGTACTCGCTCTCTCTCATTCTCTCTCTCTAAAATAAAAATAAATAAATAAATCTTAAAAAAAAGAAGCTTTTATTTATGAACTCTTATTTAACAGTATTTTTTTAAATTTTGTGTCATGTTTAGAAAGTCCTTCCACGTCCCCAAGGATATAGACATATTCACATGTAAGTGAATTTCTCCTACTTCTTTTATGATTGTAAATTTCACGATAAGCCATGTTTGCCTCAAGAATATGTCAAGGAGTGGCTAATGTTATTACCAGAAGCTCAATATCAGGCTTAATAGCCCTTACAGGCCACTGAAGAATTCATTTTACACATTCTAGGTAAAAGTTCTGGTACATGACTACATCATATAAGACAAAAACTGAGTAGAGCCACAGCAGCTAAACTATGTACACATACTGTTAAAAATGACAATATCAAGCCTGGTGGGAAGATGAGCAGGAAATATGAGAATATTATTGTAATTGCTTGGAGTGAAATACTTATATTCCAGGTTGATGATACGGCCATCACGCTGAGGAGGCGCATTCTCTCAAAAAATATCTGATAGTCTACTATGAGCTCGCTGGCGTTATAACAATAAACAAAACAATAAAGTTTACTGCTCTTAAGGGGTGGGGTAAACAAATAAATAATATACTTTCAGATTAAGTACTTTAAAGAAAATTACGCAGGTAAGGGAATGGGTAAGTTGTTATTTTGGATAGCGTGATTAGGGAAGACTCCTCTGGGGAGATGACAGTTGAGAGGCTGGGTTAATAAGAGCAAAGACATGAAGGGAAAATAGTCTAGCCTATATAAAGTTGTAGAGGTGGGAACAAGTTTGGTTTTGGAAGAATAGTAAGAAAGCGTGTAGCTGGAGTGTTACCTGGAAACAGAGAAAACAGAAAAATGGAAAAAGAAACACGGAAACATCCTAAAAACTTGGGTAAGGTTGATTTTCTAAATTAACTGTGAAAACCGGAGTTGGACGCTGTGTGGCTGGTTCCCTAACTTCCTTCAGGCATTACCATCTAAGAAAGGCCTTCTGTAACTGTCCTTTTACAAATTCCAACGTTATCAGATTTTCCCACCCTTTTACAATCATCGCCCCTTTTCAAGTATTTCAGAAAATTACCATCTCAGAGAGGCCATCTCTGACCACTCTTTAAAATCGCAATTCCCGTTTGCCCCCACCAGGCACTCTCCCACCCCACCCCCTTTCCTCTGCTTTTTCTCTCTAGTATTTATCACCAAATAGATACACATAGATATACAGTAATTATTGTCCCTTCCCCGAGTATGAGGAACCATGAGAAAATAGAATATAAAGAACCACGAGAACTGGGCTTTTGGTCCGTTTTAATTTCCGCTGTATTCTCAACATCTACAACAATGCTTGACATACAGTTGGCACTCAATAAATGTATGTTGAATATAAGGTAAGATGCTGTACAAACTAGTCTGACCTAATTGTGTGATCGATGTCAGGTTGGACTAATATCGCATTCCGCGCTCTCTGAGAAAGGCTTCAAGCAGTCAGATGGTGACATTCTCCAGTTTTCAAAACCGGGAAAGCTCAGGTTCCCACAGTCCTCAGAACGCGAATTTCTCGCCACAATTCAAAATGGCGGAGGAGGGTGGGGCCTGTCACATGGTGGGCGTCACAGCAGCTCTCCTTTTCCAGACCGCGGCCCGCCTTGCCGCGTCGTCGGCTGCCCCCTTCTTCCTCCCGCCGAGCCTTTTCGAGGAATCGCCTGGGATTGGCTAAGAGGCTGGGAGTGGGGCTGCGGAGCCGGGACGCGGCATCATCACTTCCTGTTGTGGGCAGTCGTTTCCTGTCGCTGCTTGGTAACAATGGGGAAGATAATGGCTGCCTGAGCAACGTCTCCGAGCAGGCGCTGGGCTAGAGGCGGGTCTCAACCAGCGACTCATCGGAGGCGGGCTTGAGAGCAGCGGCAGGGGAGGCGCGCAGGAGCCTCGGCGGCGGCGGCGGCGGCAGCCGAACCGACAGAGTCGGACCCGACACTAAAACCCAGTAAGTGAAGCCTTGGGAAATCCTCTTGAGAAATGGATGGAGAGCGAGGGGAAGACAGCGGAGCCGCGGCTGCCGCGTTCTCTCAAAATGGCCTGAGTGTCGCGTCGTGGCGGACGCTCAGCACCGCCTCCGGACCCCAGGCGCTGATTGCTGCGGGGGGCTCCGTGGCGTAGTCGCCGCTGCCATTTTAGTTGGGTGTATAGTCACAGTCTCTTGAAGAAGGGGAAGGAGGTGGGTAGTACTTCCTCTCCGTGGCGGTGCGCGCTAAAGCCGGGGCCCTCCACAGCCTTAAGAATTTGGGGGAGGCGATTTTTGAGTGTTGGCCTCAGGCGTGAGAATCTTCGATCGTCTCAGGTTTTTCTCTTTGGTTCTCTGGAGGCTTCCCTCGCCTCCCCACCCCCCTTTGATATGGCGGGCTTGGGTTTGGGAAAAGGGGAAAAAAAATCAGGCTGCTCTAAGTCAGATGCTGGGAACTCTTGGGCCTTTAGATTTCCCAGGATTTGCAAAACCCCATTTTGAGCCCTTCTGCTGGGCACTATCAATTAGGCGCCCCTGGGGCCACGATGACATCTTCCCTGAGGATCTGGGGCAACTGTGGTTTACTCCCTTACTCGAATAACCCTGGCATATCCTTTGCCAGCTATCACTGCAGGGATCCCCCGAAAAGGCAGGGAAAAGCCGTTGCGTGTTTGTTGTTTTTCCCTGGGTAAGGGTGGGAATTGGGCCAAATGATTTTCAACTTAATTTCGGTTCAATCCGCCAACAACCCAACCCCTCCCCCCTCAAAAAGAAAAGCCTAAGGGTCTCGGCTTCTGCGGGCGGTACCTGCCACGTACGCCATAGCTTTAGTAACTAGTATTAACCGGTTGGGCTTCTGCTTCCTGAATACTCAGTCCCTTTTTCCCTTATGCTGATTAATTTCAAGATGGAGGAGACAGCCACGTTCCTTCCCTAGACAGTTTCCCCATACTTAATTCCACAGGTTAGTCCGGGAATCTGAGGCCTAGCAATCTTGTTATTTAGGTCATTCTTTTCTTTTGGGGGCAAGAGGAAGCGTTTATATCAGGTTGTCATCCACCATTTGCAAGGTCCCACAATAATTTTTTGGTGCAAATGAAGAGCCCGCATTTCCTGAATCAGAATTAACCGCAGTCGCTTTGGATGATTGAAGGGAGGAAGAAATAAACGTACTACTAGTCGTTTCTACTACTAGAATCATTTATTTGATTCTTCGTGATTAAAGACAAAATTACTCATATCATCCTATCAGGTACATTATGTCCATCCTGGATGACTTGAGACCAGGCAGGCACAATTATAGCCCCCCAAAAATCAGTTTCTAGATTATAAAAATGAAGTACCCAGGAAGACCAATCCAAATACTTTTTTAAACTATGATTTTAGGAGACTGTTAAACTGAAGAATGTTTCATTCTTTAGCCTAAACGTCCTGATGATCGTTCATACTTTAGTTCCTGCCATAGGCTAGGGAATCTGGGCTAGATTCCTGGTTTCCTCTGACCTCCATCTCCCCAAATATCCTAATAGTAATATTAAATTAGGTTGGGTTATGGGGTGTGTAACTTCAAATATATAGGATTTTTTTTTAGGATGTGTCTATTTCATAGAAAATGTGTATCTTATGAAAGAGGAAGAATAATGGATTCTTTTTTTTTCTAGAGCAGAGAGTGAAGAAAACTAAAATCCAGTTTATTGTATTACAATACTATGTCATAACAGTCAGGTAATTTATTTTTTGTTGCGTCTCCTGATGATTTTTGTGTAGAATGCATGTTTAAAAGTATTTATTCTGTTTTGCAGGCCCTGTAATTGGATGGGCTTATTTGATATATGTTTGTTGGTGTTGGGCATTCTTCATGATGAGAATGGGTATTTTTTATTGGAAATTCAAAGGGTAGTGTGTCTGAATAGCTGGAACTCCACTAGTGTTTTATTTGTGAGTTTTCCTCTTTTAAAATAATGTCTGAAGTTTACCAGCACCCGTATAGGACAGAAAGAACAAAATGGAAATTTGCTGCCTTAAATCATTGTTGGGGTGCGATGGGTCTAAATAAATAGCATTTAAATGTTCATTGCATAACTAAATGAAATATCAGTAGAATATCTTACAGGAATATAATCCTACATTATTTTGTGTGGTGTTCATTTTTTTTCCTTCAAGATCCAAAAAGTCGTAATTGATATGTAATACTCTGATATTAACTCCTTTCATCATCATCATTGTTAAGGTAACCACCTAATTTATTGTCTTAGCCAGGATGCTTTTAAGAGCAAAAGGGACATTATTAATAATTATGCCTGGACAACAGGTGCAAACCTGGACTGCCCCAGGCAGACTGGGATGGAGTTAGTTAGGCTAAATTCATAACTAACTTGTATTGAATGCTTAATGTGCTTTGTCCTGTGCTTCACTTGCATGACTTTGTAATCCTCACAGCAAAGCCTCATGAGGATATTAACTAGTTTACAGAGTTAACCGAGACTCAAAAGAGGTTAAGCAATTTGTCCTCAATTAAATAGCTAATAAGTGGTAGAGCCCCCATTTTAACCCAGGTCTCTCTGATGCTGAAGTCACTAAACTTTTATGCCTCTAGACTTAATTGCTCTCTAATTAGATTGCAGATGGAAAGAAAATAAAGGTTGTAGTAAAAAAAAAAACTATAGGTTATGTCATATCAAAACTTTTGTTCCCACTTAAATAGAGTCTGGTTTATGATGCAGGTGAGACTTTTTTAGTAATTACTCTCTTCCCTTTTTTATGGCATGGCTTCTGTTTCAGCTATTACTGCTTGTGATATAATTTGATACACCTAATTTAAAATCAGAAATGGTTTTAAGAAATAGCTTAGTGAAGTGATATCTAAAAATGTTAGGTTGGTTGGATATATTCTTTCAGGTTAGTGAACATCTTGTAAGGACTTAAATAATACAGTAGGTCAAATGGGACATCTGTATCTATGGAATTATAATGTGTATATTACTTTATACATAGCCCTAGTAGATTGCAAAATAGAGCAAATCACTCACCAGCCTCTTGTGTCTTGATTTACCATAGAGTGGGTAACAAATTAGACAGTGAAAAGTCCTCTCTCAAATCCAGACCAACGAGGTGCTAGAATTTTGGGCCACTGCCTCGGACATGTTTTTCTTTTGTAAGTCTACTTCCTTATCATCTCTGTGTAACACAAAGATTTCCAAAACCTTATGGCCCATCGATTTCAAAAAGTATCAGTTTACATAATCCCTTGACATTTTGATAACCAGTGTAAGAAAGCAGTATTACTTCCGTGTCTGTTTTTTCCTCCATTATTTTTTTCCCACCCTTGAATATGGAAATTTCCCAGATAATCAAACAGTTCATTTTTCCTGTCATCAATTGATATGTTCTTTAATATGAAAATCTTGGCAGTTTTAAATAATTCAGGAATATGTTTATGAACTTGTGGTTTTGTTTCTGAAGTATATAGTTGATCTTTTTGTTGTAGATTTTCTGAACCAAGACTTTTAATTTCATTAGTCATACTAGTACCTACATACATGTGAGACAAATATCTATAGACAGTTTGTGGTGTGTATGTAGATTTGTGGACTTTGTGCAGTAATTTCACGACTACAGATTGGGCTGCTATTATAACTTTTGCATGGTGATGAACATGATACTTTATGGGGGGGAGATATTTGTGTTCAATGTGTTAAACTTTCTTTAGAATGAAAAATGGTCTCTTCCCTCTTACTCTCCACTTAACTGTAGGGGAAAAGAAGTTAACTCTTAATTACAATTTTCATTTTTTTTATTGACCAAAGTTCCTGTTAGTGTCAGTTACATCTAAGGTGACCATATTAATTTATCCAAGCAGGAACGCTTTTGAGAGTGAAAGAGGGCCGTATTAATAATTACTGTGGGATAACAGGTGTAGATTGCTACCCTTCTGGACAAACAGGGGACATATGGTCACTTTTGTCATCATTTCTATGTAGGAACACTGGTTCAGGAATCACAGTTGTCAGCATGTTTGGTTCTGTAACACAAAATTGTTTTCCTCAAATAACATAAGTCATTTGTGTAGATAATATTTTCTTTTTTGGTCAAGGGATTTTAATTTTAAAACTTTGCTTCACTTATTAAGAAGTTAATTTTTGATGGAAAGCTCATGTTCTTAAGATAGTGCCTTATCGATTAACACCAAAATTGCTGGCAATCAGTGATTTTACATTAATAACTTTTTTTATAAACACGTGAACATTCTGGGTTTTTGAGTCATTTTTTGACTTCTTGGGAATAATGAGAAGGCACAATTGAGTTTGTGTGGATAAGACCAAATTCTAATACTAAATTAGAATAGCTCAATAATAAAAACATGGAATGGGTAATCGAAGATTAAATTTACTGTCTAAAAAGTACTTGAGTGAATAGAAATGTCATCATAATGGTTTCCTTTTTTAACTACCTTGTTCCTGTGAACTGGCAGCATTTGTTTTGATCTCTGTCCTCTGATTTGTTGACGTTCTTATTAATAGTCTTTCTATTTAACTGTTTTTTAGAGGATTGTGATAGAACTGTTTGTGAGCTGCAAGTCAGTAGACTTCCTGCCAAGAGATTAGACACTTGAGGGACGTTTCTGAATCCTTTTTTTTCCTGCTGTCGTTTTCAAGTGGTAATGATAGAAGAATATAAACGAGGCTAAAGTAACACTGCCATGCAATAATATTTTATAATTTTGTATTGCTGTGATAATATCAACAGTGGTAGAAGTCTTGGTAACATCCTCTGACAGGCCAGTATTGGAAATAATCAACAAATTGTGTGGATGGTGACAGGTATCATGCAGTAGGTAAAGGCAGTGAAACATCAACCCTGTCCTGTTTTTTAGAGAGGGATGCTTTATATTTGTTTTGAAAAAGGTAAGAGAGTCAAAAAAGGGAGGTAGAAGTGCGTAAATGAAATGGTAGTGAGAAAAGCACAGCTTTTTAAGCTTGCATCCTAGTTATTCATGTTGTTTCTTTAGTTTTATTTTTATTACCGTAATGTGACCTGGGTTATATTTTATTCATAGTCACAGATTCATAGAACTGGGAGGTACCTTATGGATGGTTTTAATCCAGTGCCCTTAATATTGATGAAGATCCTGAGGCACAAGAGGTTAAGTGAATTGACCACATAGCTGGTTAATGTTACAGCCAAGACTAGAACCCAGTATCTCCTATTTTTTCCTTTTCACAGAACTAAATTCCATCCCTTTTACTGATAGGATTAAAAAAAGCTATTTGGTTGTTAATTATCTTTTATTTGTTATAAATGCTGTAAAATTTTAATTAAACATTTTGTGTATGAAGAATTCTCAACACTTTTGGTGACTACATACATAATGGTACTTTATACCCTGACCTCAAATTCAGTGGTTCTTTGTGTTTGACTTTTCTAAAAACTACATGAGATATTTTTCATTTTGGCAGTGGTGTTACTGAACTATTTTCTTTATTGACAAGGATCACATGTCATTAGTTTTCATTTATTCTCTGAGGTTCTTCATGAAGCTCTGTTGCAAACTGAATGATGCTTGTTCTTTTTCAGTATGACACATTTTTATCTTGATACTATGATTTTTTTAAGTGGCATGTTCTGCTTTAGAACACTATTGAGTTTGGAGCTTATATGAACACAAAAGATGAAAATGCTCAAGATACTTTGGTAGTTAGTTGATAATTAGGTTACCTTGATTCCTTCCTCTCACTATACCTTTTGTTATTAACAGATTATTTATTCTAGACTTAATAGATGTGGCTTATTTTTAAATTGATATTCACAGACATTTGAATTTCAGAATTTAGTTTTGTAAAGTCTTTTGTTCAACAGTATATTTTGGTGCCATAAGTCTCCTTCATTGGGTATTGTGATGCGGTATGTCTATTGAATATAATATGTGTGTACTTAGCACCAGGTCTCCAGACCCATTTGTACTGAACAATATGGTTTTTTTTTAAGATTTTGTTTATTTATTTGTCAGAGAGGAAGAGAGCACAAGCCTGGGGAGCAGCAGGCAGAGGGAGAAGCAGGCTCCCCGCTGAGCGAGGAGCCGGATGCAGGTCTTGATCCCAGGACCCTGAGATCGTAACCTGAGCTGAAGGCAGCCGCTTAACCAGCTGAGCCACCCAGGTGTCCCCTGAATGATATGTTTTAAGTGACTTTTCACCCTAATATAACAAAATTACATTTTTTAAAGTTTGGAGTACATGGCTGAGGAGAATTAATGGAATACTTTTAACAGTGGTCAGAAACATAGTAAGTTGCATAACTTATACAAATATATGATAATGACTAGAGAAGAAATGGAGATCACTAACAGTGCTTTCAAATTTTCAAGGTGAATAAAATCTGTTTTAAATTCCCTGATTACAGAATAAACCTCAGGTTTGGTTTTCTTGCTGGCTTGTCCTCCCGGAGTTGAATTTACCTGACACAGTCACACATTCATTGACCAAACGAGTAGTTTCTGAAATGACTGGGCAAAATTTCTAATTCGGCTGCTCGTTTCCAGGAATGGATTTGGATATATTGGCACACAGTACTCTGAAAGAAGGTTAATAAAATATGCTATTTTTTGTTTTTAAAACAAAAATACTAAAACTTGACTTATTTAAAAATAAGTCCTGCTTGGTTCATACTGCTTATAAAAGGGGTTTTGTTGTTTTGGAAGTTTTCATACCCAGAGTGGACATGGTATAAAAAGCTTATAGTGAGGTTGAATACTTTAGACATGCCTATTGGGATTGAAGGAATGTGTTTTAAAGTCTATAGTTCTGGGATATTATTGGAAGACAGTTGTTCATTTGTGAAAAGTGGATTAGATTTAGAATTAGGAGACCTGGATTTAATTACTGGCTCTTTCCACTTACTAGCCACATGGCCTTTGGTAAATCACTTTCTCTTTCTATACTTCTTTAGGTGCAAAATAGAGATGATACTCCTCTACTCCCGGGATTGTTGTGAGGATTAAATGAAATATAAGTGGAAGGGCTGTGTAAATACATGGTGGTGGGTATTGTTTATAACTAGGGAGAGACTTAAGTGATTTAACAATTACATATTCTCTTAGATTGTTTTATTGGTAAGCTTTTCATAGAAATATTTAAGTTTAAAGTGGCTGATGCTAATCATATATTTAATCCAAAATTTCTGACTTATGCACATGAGTATTATACCTGGGAGTAAGATAACTGAGTAGATTGAAGATTCTCTTTTTTATGATGATAGAAGGAGCCCAGGAGTGTGGGAGGATCCTTCTTTCCTTTTACTAGGTAAACTGGAAGTGTATTGCAGTGTCCACCATAGGGTAGACTCTAGAGACCCATTTTGGTAACATAATTCTTTATTAAAATTTGACACCAAAATGGAGAGAGCTCTATTTGATCATTTGAATTATGGTGTCCTGGCATCTTTGGCATGCTTTAGCCATTAAAATGTTCATTTTTCACTCACCAGTGGTGATATTTCACTACCAGGGGCAGAACCTGTGATTTAAATTTACTATATTTTTCATTTTGTGCCACTTAGGTAGTAAAGGGACTGCTTAAAATAAGACCAACTTCATGGGTGGGGGTCGGGAGGTTGGGGGGTTGTTTGTGTAAGATTATTTTACAAGGTGTTTGAGGGCATTGCTTACATTCAGGGTTTCCTTCCCCCCCCCCCCCGCAAAAGGTAATTACTTCTAGTCCAGGGGAACTCTGCAGGTGTTACAGCCATAACTCAACCCTTAAATGTCCTCAAAGGGTAAAGGTGTCTTGTCAGTGCTGAAATCTTTTGACCCCCATTCCCAGCCTAGGGGAAATGCAGAGTAAGGCAGAAAGGAGGCAAATGTAGGGGAGCAAATCAGATTTTTTTCTCCCTGTTCCCTAATCACCTACAAAAAAAAAACAAACTGCTTTAAAAAAAAAAAAAAGATTTTATTTATTTGACAGAGAGAGTGAGCGAGCAGGGGGAGCGGCAGGCAGGCAGAGGCAGAGGGAGAAGCAGGCTTCCCGTGGAGCAGGGATCCCAATGTAGGGCTCAATCCCAGGATCCTGGGATCGTGACCTGAGCCGAAGGCAGACGCTTAACTGACTGAGCCACCCAGGCGTCCCAACAAACTGCTTTTTTAATGGAAACCTATACCTTAGCAAAAATATTGTATGTTCTGTTTAATGAAGCCTTGCTGGTCTGGTTGCAGTTTTGAAATAAAAAAAGTGTGTTGCAGGGGTGGGGAAATTATTTTCCTTGATTTTCTCTGGTACATGTATGAGAGGGGGCAAGGATAGCAGGATGTGATTGTGGAAGTAATAGTGATTTGGACAATCCTGTGTTGCTTTGTGAGTGTGTCTCATTGTTAAAATATTGAATTTAAAGATAAAATTAAACGAGGATAAAAATTCTTCTTGCATGGAATCCACTAACCCCTCAGCTCACCAGGCAAGAGCTATTTAGGATCCAACAGTCCCTAAAATCACAGTGTCAGTAGGGTTTTTAATAGAGGTATAGTGTTTTAGCTCTACATAGCATGTAGGAAATGATAGAAATTCTAAAAGGTCAAGAATGAATCTTGAAGACTGGTGAGCATAGGAAAGAATCATCTATTCCATGTGTATTTGTAGAGTATTCAACATTATTTTAGTTTTGGAAAACATAAAGAGGATGTAAAAGTCGTGGGTTTATAGAGCGTGAACAGTATATTGGGAACACCTTGAAATTCTTCCCATATGTGCGATTTCTCTACCTTACAATTTTTTTCAAATTGCACTGTCCAGTGGGGTAGCCACTAAGCACATGTGGCTACCTGACACTTGAAATGTCACTGGTGTAACTGTGGAACTGAACTTTTAATTTTCTTTAATTTTAACTAAGTTAAATAAAAACTGAAGCAGTGTATATTTTCTCATTAAACACAACCTTGTTTTGATAGGACTACATTTTACTTTAACCATTGAAAATTTAGTATCCAACTTGAGATGTGCCATGAATATAAAATACCACATTTCAAAGACTCACTATTTAAAAAGAAGAATGTAAAACATCTAATTTTTTTTATATTGATAACCTGTTGAAATGATACTTTGGTTATGTTGGGTAAATAAGATTCATATTATTTCAAAAATATAAAAGACCACATAAGGCACAATGTGCCACTCTTAGTGGCATAAACACTGTGTGAAGAGATGAAAAAATTGCTAGCTGAGCTAGTAATAGCTTCTTAGGAGGTAAGATTTCCTTGAACCTTAAAGGGTGAGTGAAATGGGGAGAGACTGAGAAAGGGCTGAGGGGAACAGGGTTGGTAGAAGTGTGAAGGTAGTAAAGTACAAGGTGTGTTGGAGGGCAGGGATGGAACAACTTAAGTGGATTGGTCTTGTCAAAGTGTTACAACAAAATTGTGGCGCTGGAATATGTAGCTTCATAGGATCCTAGGCCCAGAATAGAAAACCAAGAGACTTTCCCATCCTTAATGACATTTTAGTCCAAAGGGTCTTTTGAAGTCAGTCTGTTCAAACTCCTGCCTAATAAGGAATCTTCGTTTAATATCCAGCCTGTGCTTGAATATTTCCAGAGAATGGGTAGTTTGCTTGCTTCAGGAGGCTGGTGGCATCTCCACTTTTGGACAATTTAATCGTTAGACCATTGGATTAAGAGAATTACCTGCTTCCATAGTTCTTCAACTAGTGGCCCTAGTTTGATTCTGTGGTTCTGCTTTCTTTCATGCTATAACTCTAAATATTTGACATTGGTAATCATGCCCAGTTTTAGTCTTGTCTTCAGGCTAGACATAACAAGGTAATTCAGCGTTTCCTTTATGGTGTTCCCTGGCTTATCATCTTGGTCACTCTAGAGCTGAACAACAGGTTGCAGTGGGTCTGTTACTACTTTTATTTGAGCACTGTGGTCTGTGAAAGCAGTATGGGACTCTGTTAGGTTCCTTAGCCAGGTCAAACGGGCTCTTTATTGAGCTTTTGTTAATTAAAAACCTTCAGGTCTTCATGTGAACTGCTTTTGTCACATGAGTAGGTTTTCCCCCTACTCTGTACTCTTAATGTGGATTATTTTAGCTTGATAGTTCTTCATGAAGTGTTCAGGAAAGCACATTTACCATCGTTTTTGTTGATTTCAGCTCATCCTCACAATCCACTGAGAATTCAGAGTATTATTTGTCATATGCATACATCTTCATTACTAACTCCCAGCTTTGAATTGCTTAGATTTGGTTAGCATGTTTTTAACATGGCTCTTTTTTAAATGCTAAAGACAGGACTGTTTGCAAGTTAACATTGCTCTATAACCTTTGAGGGTGGTATTTGACAGCTGTGAATCTGTTAAACTGTATTGTCTTCAAACTCTTTGCTACTCAGACTGTGATTCTAGGATCAGCAGCCCTTGGAGGCTTATTTAAAATGCAGGTTCTCAGGCCCCATCCCAAATCTACTGAATCAGAATCTGCATTTTAACAAGATTTCCAGTTGATTCGTTTGTATGCTGAAGTTAGAGAAGCACTGATCTAACCTCCATTTCTCTGTGATGCTAAGGATGTAAAATCTCCTCACACTCCACAGAAATCAAGCCAGACTATTCAGCAGTGTTTTCCTCACATGCCCCTATTGAAGAGGTTCTCAACCCTAACTGCACAATAGAATTACCTGTGGAATTTTTTAAAAATACTGCTGTCTGGCCAACCCCAGAGAAAGTTTTCCAGGTGATTCTAATGTGCAAGCCAAGGTTGAGAACCATCCCTAGGTCAAGCAAATGAGGTTAATTTGGCAGTGAACCCCATTTCTGGTGAACACATTTACTTCTACATGTTTGCAGTATATCTGATAGTCTATTGCAGAATCCGCCCCCCCCCCAGG
The DNA here is from genome assembly GCF_002201575.2 of Neomonachus schauinslandi. NCBI lineage: Eukaryota > Metazoa > Chordata > Mammalia > Carnivora > Phocidae > Neomonachus > Neomonachus schauinslandi. Next base: position 67,291,631 of record NC_058419.1, read on the forward strand.
TTTATTGTCAGATTTTCCTGTGCTACAGTTTATAGACTTCACTTTATTTGACGATACGGTCATTTCTAAAAACTAATCTTTTTAGCATCTCTCCTGTTGTCTGTGATTTCTCAAAGATTATCATTAGAAGTTTTGCAGTTTGGGGTCTTGATTCTCTCTTTGAGAAGTTTGTTTTTCCACTGTTTCCGGTTGGGAGGTGATTCTCCTCGTTGAATAAAATAGAAACAAAACAGAAGTTGAGTGCCTCTATTTTTCTTCTTCTGTTCATATACCTGTTTCCCCACCCACTCAACACAATACCCCTTTCTTGTTTCAGATTGTTTTTCTTTTTTCTTCTTTCTTTTCCTTTATTATTATGTTTTTCAAAGCCATTTTTAAAATCTCCCATATTTTTGCAAGTTTCTGTTCCACATGGGCTTTAACCTCCCTGACACTGTTCTTAAGACTTTGTCCCATTCTTAGAACAGTACTTGGTGTGTGTGTTTTCTTTTATCTTTGGTTCATGTCCTTCAAATGTCAGAACTTACCAGACATTTTTGTCTTCTTTGAAGATTTATGTTTTGAAAGTCTTTCAACCCTATGGAGTTGTACTTTTTTATAAATTATTTTGGGGGCACCTGGGTGGCTCAGTTGGTTAAGTGTCTGACTCTTGATTTTGGCTCAGGTCGTGATCTCAGGGTAGTGAGACTGAGCCCTGCATCAGCCTGCTTAAGATTCTTTCTCTCCCTCTTCCCCCCCCCCCACAGATGCTCTCTCTCTCTAAAAAAAATTATAAATTATTTTTAGAACTATTTACTGATCCTTCACAAGTGGACTTTGTCCTAACTTTCATGTTGTTAACTTTCAAAATATTAAGTACTTAAGAACATTAGTGAATGTTACTGGTGGTTTTATTTGGTTTGAAGAATTATGGCTGAAGTATCTTTTTCCTTTGAGCTTTTCTGTATTGTTTTAAGTTAGCTGCTTACTGTTCCCAATACCAAATTGTATTCGTTAGCTACATATGGAAAAATTTGGCTTCCTTCTGTTTTTTTTTTTTTTTTTATTTTCATTGCCTGACCTATATAACTTTAAGCTGTTGATTTCCAATCTTCTTAAAGTTTCAAGTTATAAAAAACCAGACAGGTAGAGAAGCTTCTTTGTTTTGTTTTGTTTTTCATTATCTGAAAGAGGGTTTGTTTTTATTTTTCCCTTTAGAATTGAATTATGAACATCCAGATACTTTATGTGTTATGTGTGGAATTAAATCTTAGTATACCAATATAGATTACCTCTTCCACAAATCAGATTTTCATATTTTCATGGACTTAACTTTTATTTTTTCAGTGTGAACTTAAGGGCAACTTGAGGTTGGAAGGAAAAGAACTAGAGGCTGAAAGTTTTTGTTTGGAGTCTTGTTTTAGATTGCTTACTACTGTTGTTGACCATTGGAGTGGTTAATTGAGAGTAATAGAAAAGCCAGGTAGTGATTTGTTCTTTTGCTTTGCTGATCAGAAAGCAAAATTGAGCATATTACGTAGTTATTTAGATATAAAGAGAAGCCCAAATTTCTACAAAGTTTTTCTTGATAAAACTCAAAATGTTATAATAATAATGGATTGGTGTTTTTGTAATATAGGTCGAATAATGAGAAGAATGGCATTCTCTTTTGGAGGGATGACATTTTGCTTAATCGGGCTAAAGATATTCCTCATCAAAGTTATTTGCAGATGTTCCTCTAGTGTTACTGACTTGAAATGAGATTTTCCATATTTCATTTTTGATAATGTCTTTTCACACATACAGGTACAAGAAAACTTGGAGATATTGCAGGTTTAATTCGAGACTAACGTAATAAAGCAAATACTGCAACAAAACAAGTCAAATGAGTTTTTTGGTTTCCCAGTGCATATAAAAGTTACGTTGACACTGTACTGTAGTCTGTTAAGTGTGCAATAGCATTATGCCTAAGAAACAACACATAGCTTAATTTAAAAATGCCTTATTGCTAAAAAGTGCTAACCATCGTCTGAGCTTTCAGCGAGTTGTAATCTTTGCTGGTAGAGATTCTTGGCACAACACTGGCTGCAGCTTCAGCATCAGCACTTGCTGCTTCACCTTGCACTTTTGTGTTATGGAGATGACTTCTTTCCTTAAACCTCATGAAGCAGCCTTCAAACTTTTCTTGTACAGCCTCCTTACCTCTCTCAGCCTTCATAGAATTGAGGAGAGTTAAACGGCATTGCTCTGCATTAGGCTTTGGCTTATGGGAATAGTGGAGCTGGCTTGATGTTCTATCCAGACGACTAAAACTGTCTCCATATCAGCAATAAGGCTGCTGAACTTTCTTATCGTCCATGTATTCACTGGAGTGAATTTTAATTTTAATTTCCTTGAAGAACTTTTCCTTTGCATCCGCAGTTGGGCTGTTTGGCCCAAGAGGCCTAGCTTTTGGTTTACCGTGGCTTTTGATATGGCTTCTGACATGGCTTCCTCACTAAGCTTAATCATTTCTAGCTTTTGATTTAAAGTGAGAGAGATGTGTGACTTTTCCTTTCATTTGTACACTTAGAGGCCATTGTAGGTTTATTAATTGGCCTAATTTCAAGATTGTGTCTCAGGGGATAGGGAAGCCCAAGAAAAGGGGGAGGGGGGAACAGGTGGTCAGTGGAGCAGTCAAAACACACACATTTATCCGTTAAGTTTGCCGGCCTGTATGGGTGTGGTGCACAGCACCCCAAAACAATTCCAACATCAAAGATCCCTGATCACAGATCACCTTAACAAATACAATAACGATGAAAAGTTTCAAATATTGCAAGAATTACCAAAATGTGAGGCAGAGATAGGAAGTGAGCTAATGCTGCTAGAAAAATAGCACCAGCAGACTTGCTCCACACAGGGTTGTCACAGACCTTTCAATTCATTAAAAAACACAGTATCTGGGGTGCCTGGGTGGCTCAGTCGTTAGGCGTCTGCCTTCGACTCAGGTCATGGTCCCAGGGTCCTGGGATCGAGCCCCGCATCAGGCTCCCTGCTCAGCGGGGAGCCTGCTTCTCCCTCTCCCACTCCCCCTGCTTGTGTTCCCTCTCTCACTGTGTCTCTCTCTGTCAAATGGGTAAATAAAATCTAAAAAAAAAAGCCAGTATCTGCGAAACGCAACAAAACATGGTATGCCTATATTGCTGTCTAATCAATCCACAAGCATAAATTAATGAAGCATATTTATCCCTTAGAGAAGGCATTTATAGAATTCATTTGATATTTACCTTTTAGCATATCATTACACAGCAGAGTTACCACTTTGAATTGAAGGTTAGGTGGAAGCTCCTTAGATGGACAGTTGAATGGATTTTGAAATAAGGAAATTTTCTTTACTTGCAGTGAGGTCCAAAAAATGCTTCTGGAACTGTGATTTGTCCTTAGAAAATAAATCTGCTACAAATTTGCATGGGAATGGAGCTCTCGTTTCTTTGGTAGCGTAAGAAGTGCGTGAAGCAGCTTGCCTGACACTGTGATTCCAGTGTTAGTTTTTGCTGAAATGATTTTCCTGCAGTGTAAGTTTTGCATGTAGGCGCTGTTAACAAATAGTAGGGCAAGTTAGGATATTCAGCTTCTTTTTCTGACCAAAATTCAGAGAACTGGTGATGGTTAAGTCCACAATAATGTTCACCATTAACACTACTGATTCAGCAATATGATAGATTCAAATAGTTTCTACAGACTACCTGCTGATGAATAATATAAGGAATTACCCATAGACTTTAGACACTTTACATTTTCACAGGCTTCAGAAATTTGTCCAACTTGTCTTTTGCTGCTCTACGCATAATAGGTAGCACCATTTCAGTTGTAGCACGTCTTAGCAGATTTCACTTCAAACTGTGCTTAGTGTTTTCTCAACTTCTTTGAAATATCACCTGTAGTTGCTCCATGCAGACTATTCATAGAGGCTACCTCTGTAGTTACTTCAAACTTCTTGAGTAATCAACACTTGACTCCATGAATAAACAACTGGATAATAATCAGTTACATTTGTCGACTCATCAAGGCCCAGGAAACACTCAAAATCATTTGCTGTCTCCTTTTTCAATTGATTATGACATATCCCAATATCCTCGAATTTTTGAGCAACTCTTCTCACCAAAAAGCTAATAATCTTAAACAACTTTCTCTGGACCCATTTCTTGAGCTTCTGCAATCAAGCACAGTTTAAATAACTCACCATCAATAATACAGCTTTTCTTGCTTAGCCAACAAATAAGCCACCTGGAAACTTACTGTGGTTGAAGCCTTGTTTTTTATTCTTGTGAGAAAATATTTGGTGATGAGATATTTTGTTTTAAATTTTCCAGTTTTTCAGACTTTAGCTTTATCTGTGAATTGGGAACATGGTGATGAATGCTTGGTCTGATAGTATGAACGTGTATTTTCTTTTAGCACAGTTAAGTCATGCCGTTGCATAGTAAGTCTCAGTCTTTTCCATCTCACAACAAAATAATCCATACCCTACTCTGCCTTTGAGGGTGACATTCAGAGTGCACTTTGACTTCATTTGACACGAGAACGCACTGGTCATTTCTTAAAATGTCACGGTATGGTGATCTGCATGGCACTTGACACGCGGTCAAGTTACATTACTGCGATTCATAAGGCCTAGATCGTCCCCAGTGCAAAGCAGCGAGCGGGCCCCATTCGGTCTCTCACGTCTACTTGGCCCAGCCACAGACAATATGTAAGTGAAGGTCTACGACTGTATTCCTGTAAAAGTTGGTGAACACTGAAATTTGAATTTCACGTACTTTTCATACATCACAAAACATCATCTCCCTTTTGTAAACACAATCTTTAAAAAGTGTAAAAATCATTCTTCGCTCTCAAGGGAAAAAATAGGCACCAGGGCTGATTTTGGCCCATCGGCCATAGTTTGCTAATTCCTGACCTACTTTTTTCCTGATATAACAGGGCCTTTTCAGGAGTTTTCTTTTATGAAATTTTATTCACATGAGGTCTTAAAATTCACTTCTTGACCTGCATTCTGGATTTTCACATAATTAAAACTGTTCTACAGAACACATGCTAACTTTGGTTTTCAAGATTGATCTCCTTTCTCCTTGTAGATAATTTTCCACTTGTTCATCAAGATGGAAAGCTCAGATTCTAACGATAAAGGAAGTGGTGATCAGTCTGCAGCACAGCGCAGAAGTCAGATGGACCGATTGGATCGGGAAGAAGCTTTCTATCAATTTGTAAATAACCTGAGTGAAGAAGATTATAGACTTATGAGGGATAACAATTTGCTAGGCACCCCAGGTATGTGATGTATAAAGATTTATATATGTAAATTGCTGGTCTTTTTGTTTTGTTTTGTTTTAAAAATCTGTTTCTTCAGCTGTTACGAAGTGTCATTTTAATACAAGGGGTACAGAATGACATTTATTGCTGTACTTAATTGCCTGGTTCTCTTCACTCCTATTTGGAATTATCCTATATCACATCTTTTAGTTATGATTTATATTATGAATTTAGAGCAAGCTGAATTGAAAAAGTGGAACTGAATAAATTTTTGTTTTTAGTTAGATTTAATTTACTAGAGATAAATCTAAGTGTGGAAGAGCTAATGAGAGAACGTTAGTTCCTAGGACAGACTTTTTTTTTTTTTTTGGTCATCTTTGATTCCTAGATTATGTTCCAGTTGTAATCCTCCAAAGCTGTCCTTGGGTAAAATTGTCAGTTCAGAACTTTGTGCTTGGTTATTCTCTTTTGCCCATTTATGTCCCATTTGATCCTAATTAAAATTCATTATCTCTGGTCCTCCTCATTTCTATTTAATTCTAACCTTTGCGTTATTTAAATTTTAAAAGGTAAAGTGTTAGTTAGCATGACTCTTTGAAGAGGGAGTGCATTTTGAGCCAGCAGTACCAGACTTGAATCAGAACGCCCCAGTTGGTATTCTGGCCCTGCCAGTTATTAATACAGCAGTCTCTCACTTAGTCTCGGTTTCCTTGTTTTAAAATGCAGATAATATCTACCTTGCAGAGTTACAGTTCGAAAGAATGAGAAATCGTATGCAAAAGCATTTAGTACACTGGAAAGAAACTTGGATCAGTTGTAATGTCATGCCCCCAAAGAAGTGAATTTTACCCAGGTTCCTACTCTTTGGTTTTCATCTCCGTTTTTATTTGTAATTTGGCATATATTTCTAAACTATTTTCAGGTGAAAGTACTGAGGAAGAGTTGCTGAGAAGACTACAACAAATTAAAGAGGGCCCACCACCACAAAACTCGGATGAAAACAGAGGTATATTTTGCTTTGGGGGGGTGGGTAGAGGATGAAATAGATAAGGAAGTCCAGGAAAGGTCAGCCAGAGATTATCCAGAAACAGTGCTAAGGAACTGTTAACAGAAAGAGAACTGGCATTTTCTTGGTATTTGGTGAGAATGTCAACATGTTGTTTTTCTGCTTCACCTTTGGGTTTGTATTAATTGAGACATAGTGAGAAATGGCCTATTTAATGTGTTTTTTTTTTTCCTTGAGTTTGCACCTCTGTTGAAATTTCCTCCCACCTGCTGAATTATTTCTTCCTTATAAACCTGTGCATTCTCCACCAGCAGAAAGAAAGGCTGTATTCTCTAACCTGGTGGCCCTCAATGGGTTATATCCTCACCCCACCCCCGCCCATGGGACATCGGCAATGTCTGGAGACATTTTTGGTTGTTGTCACAGCTGGGGGTTTGCTACTAGTATCTAGTGGGTGGAGGCCAGGGATGCTGCCAAACATCCTAACATCCTGAAATTCGTAACAGCACAGCCCCCACAACAAAGAATTATCTGGCTCAAAATGGAAATAGTGCCACTGTTGAGAAACCCTGCTTTTAATTTTAAGTAGGATTGTAGGGAATTTGACTGTCTAACATAAGAGGCTATATAATAACAGTTTGGTTCTTGAGCATGCCATTATATGTACCATGCTAGGTTCAGACTATTCATTTTTGGTCTGGACTCCTAATTTCATGTTAATTTAAAATCTTGGTAATATGAAGAAGTATTGGAATACTTCTGAATCAGTAAACCCTGTTTATATTTTTGCAATGGCTACCGCAGTCTTGTATTTTAAAAGTCCGGTATTATCAAAGGCACTTAAGTCAAGATCCTAGAGGAAATGTTGTAGACTAATGAAAATGTGACAAAAATGCGATTTGAACAAAAATACTAGCCCTGTACCCTAACTGGCATTTACCTTGTTTGATTAATGTTTTGACAGAGGCCTGAAAAAATGTCTTCTGACAGTCCACAGTGGTATCCTAGGCTCTGTATATGATGCAGTTCTGAAAATAGACTTCCTCCAGATTCCCTTTAAAAAAACTTCCTCTCAATTTCCCTAGGATTAACTTGCTCTTTCAAAATGGAATTGAAACATTCCTGCCTTTACTTGCAAATCTATCCAGTATAGTTCACAAAAATCTGTAAATGTGAAATCTGTTCAGAATCTTTGTTCTTTTTTTCTAACACAGTTTCAGAGCACTATTACATGATTGTCCTAATTTTAGTAGTTCCTTTTTCTCCCTCTCCCCTCCCTTTTTTAAAAACAGGTGGAGACTCTTCAGATGATGTGTCTAATGGTGACTCTATAATAGACTGGCTTAACTCTGTCAGACAAACTGGAAATACAACAAGAAGTGGGCAAAGAGGAAACCAATCTTGGAGAGCAGTGAGCCGGACTAATCCAAACAGTGGTGATTTCAGATTCAGTTTAGAGATCAATGTTAACCGTAATAATGGGAGCCAAAATCCAGAGAATGAAAATGAGCCATCTGCAAGACGTTCTGGTGGAGAAAATACAGACAACAGCAGCCAAAGACAAGTGGAAAATCCACGATCTGAATCAACATCTGCAAGGCCATCCAGATCAGAACGAAATTCAACTGAAGCATTAACGGGAGAAGTCGCACCTACCAGAGGTCAGAGAAGGGCAAGAAGCAGGAGCCCAGACCATCGGAGAACCCGAGCGAGAGCTGAAAGAAGTAGGTCACCTCTGCATCCAATGAGTGAAATTCCACGAAGATCTCATCATAGTATCTCATCTCAGACTTTCGAGCATCCTTTAGTAAATGAGACCGAGGGAAGTTCTAGAACCCGGCACCATGTGACATTGAGACAGCAAATAAGTGGACCCGATTTGCTGAGTAGAGGTCTTTTTGCAGCTTCTGGAACAAGAAATGCCTCACAAGGAGCAGGTTCTTCAGACACAACCAGCAGTGGTGAATCTACAGGATCAGGACAGAGACCTCCGACCATAGTCCTTGATCTTCAAGTAAGAAGAGTTCGTCCTGGAGAATACCGGCAGAGAGATAGCATAGCTAGCAGAACTCGGTCAAGGTCTCAGACGCCAAACAATACTGTCACTTATGAAAGTGAACGAGGAGGTTTTAGGCGTACATTTTCACGTTCCGAACGGGCAGGTGTGAGAACCTATGTCAGTACCATCAGAATTCCGATTCGTAGAATCTTAAATACCGGTTTAAGTGAGACTACATCTGTTGCAATTCAGACCATGTTAAGGCAGATAATGACAGGTTTTGGTGAGTTAAGCTACTTTATGTACAGTGATAGTGATTCTGAGCCTAGTGGCTCAGTCTCGAGTCGAAATGTGGAAAGGGCAGAGTCACGGAATGGAAGAGGGGGTTCTGGTGGTGGTAGCAGTTCTGGTTCCAGTTCGAGTTCCAGTTCGAGTTCCAGTTCAAGTTCCAGTTCTAGTTCCAGTTCCAGTCCTAGTTCCAGTTCCAGTGGTGAAAGTTCAGAGACTAGCTCAGAGGTGTTTGAAGGCAGTAATGAAGGAAGCTCATCATCAGGCTCATCAGGTGCCAGACGAGAGGGTCGACACAGGGCCCCGGTAACCTTTGATGAAAGTGGCTCTTTGCCCTTCCTTAGTCTGGCTCAGTTTTTCCTCTTAAATGAGGATGATGATGACCAACCTAGAGGACTCACCAAAGAACAGATTGACAACTTGGCCATGAGAAGTTTTGGTGAAAACGATGCATTAAAAACCTGTAGTGTTTGCATTACAGAATATACAGAAGGCAACAAACTTCGTAAACTACCTTGTTCCCATGAGTACCATGTCCACTGCATCGATCGCTGGCTATCTGAGAATTCTACTTGTCCTATTTGTCGCAGAGCAGTCTTAGCTTCTGGTAACAGAGAAAGCGTTGTGTAATTAAGTTCTGAACTCTCAGCTATGTAGCTGGTATAGTGATGGGCAAACAGGAATCACTTGCTTTATGCCCACTTTTTGAGTGGTGCTTAAATGTAAAGTAGCAACCTGAATTGAGTCATTGCTTTCTAAGTGAATCATTGTCCTTTGTCCAATTTCTGTTCCAGAATAAAAGGAAATATTTAAAAAGCAATGTTTTAGGACATAAAAATCTGATTTCAGTGCCAGTAATTGATATTACTGATGATTTGTCATATATGCTTATCAGTTTCTCCTTTGTTATCTTAAAAGATTTGCCTTAGCAATGGCTCTTTATCCGTTTCACGTTGATCTTTAACGTTTCCCACGCCATAGGAGAGAAGGGCAAAGGAAATTCCCAGTTTAGACTAAGTTACAGTACATGTTTCATAAGTGATTGCTTAAAGCTCTACCATTCCCAGTTCTTAGTTGGCACAAATTCAGCTACATGCTGAATATCATTTGTTCACCTTTCAGATGAGGTGATATTGGACGTCAGTGTAAATAACACTAAGGTTAGGATCTTCTAAGTGTATAACTGTCTCCTAAGCCCATCACTGTGGCACACTGTAGAGTGAGCTTATAGTTTAATTGAGATATTTATCTTGTGGAAATATTAAAAAAGCCTATGCTTGTGTAAGTGAAAAAAATCACATTCATTTGTTTAAAAATGTAAAGCTATTTTGTAGAGGCTCAGTACTTTTCCAATGCACTGTTGTATTAATGCATTAAAAATTGTAAAGTACCATGCTTAGAAATGGAAAAAAACTGCTTTTTGTGAGCCAACATAGTAAAAAAAAACACACCAAACAAAGTACAAAGCTGCTTTTGTAAGTGTGTAGATGTCAAGAGCAGAACATATCTAGTATTTAATGTATGTGAACAGCTACTGTGACATGCAAAGGAAAGGACAGAGTGCAGAATTGAACTGCATTGAAGATACCAATGGAAACTTGGTACTTTAACTTGGATTTAGGCAGGAAATGAAAGACGGGAGGAGTAAAGAAAACTGCTCTGAAGAATTTAAAATTTTTATGAAGACAGTAATCATACAGATGGGAACTGGTTTCATATGGTGAGGTCCTTGACACAGTATTCTGCTTGAGCTGATGAAGTAGATTAACAAATTTGGTAGAGTTTTGGTTAAAAACAAACAAACCACTACCACGTAGCACAAGTTACATCGATGTTTTCACAAGTCTGCTCCTCAGAAAAGGAAAAAAAGAAGGTGGAGGAAAGAGACTATAAACCACTTTTAGCATAAGAATTGAAGTTGGTACAGATGTGTGTACTAATAGGAAAGTCTCAAATTTGCGTTATTTTCTAGATTTGTCATTTAAGGTACCAGTGCACACTTGTTAATATTTCATTACCATCTAACACAGACCTAACATCGCGCATTTAAAGGCCAATTGAGGAACTAAGGGATGTTTATCCTTTGTTGAAAGTGAATTGTGTTGGGTCATTTGAGATTGAAATTTTAATGGTGCTGCCCATATTTGAAGATGAGGCTGCTGACTCACAATCTATGGGACACGCATTTTGTGTTGTTTCCTTAGTAATGAGATTAGGTTTGTGAAGAACCCCAGTACTCTTGCCGAATTTCTCTTTTGAGGCCAGTTGGGGTTAGGATTAGTCTGACTGTGGAGGACTTGTTTGTTTATCTGGGAGAAGATAGTGTGCCCAAAGAGGAATTGAACACATCCTTGGTCTTTAAAGTGAAAACTACCCATGCATAGTCAGATACTCTACAAAATAAACAGGTCTGCTTCAGGAATTATCTGGCTACCTTAACTGTTATCAGCTTAGCTTACGTAAAGGTTATTTCAAAGCTCATCCTTTCATATTTTCCTCTGGCTTTCACTCCTACCTAAGTATCAAGGAAATTAACTTGTAAATATGGTAGTTGTTTACTAAGGATATGTACTGCTCTTGCAAGGAAATAATGTCCAAACAAAGCTTCACTTATTTTTTTTAATATAAGCAGATTTCACTGTTTATGGCGCTTATGTAATACATTTTATCTTTTTAAAAAAAAAATTGTCCATGTAAAAGTCAGGATTCCTTTATATTTGTGAGCCTCCTTGTCTCCTTTCCTAAGGGTGTAATCTACGATTTTCAGATCTGCAGGGTAGTCCTGATTGGCTTAAAACCCATTTTCCTCTTGGTATAAAACGTCGCATTATAAGGGTGTTCATTTTAAATAGTTTAAAAACGACTGCAGCACATTCTGAGCATAAAACAAAGTTATTGACAACAGGTACCTCCCTAACCTCCCAAGATGTATTACTCATTTGTGAAGTATTAAAGTAAGAGGTAACTCATGCCGAATGCTGGTTATGAATGTAGATATTGAAGCTATTCATAAACACTGGAAATAGAATTTTAAGTTTTTAGCCTTCAGTAGAATGCACATATTGGACATGTGCATGTGGACACCTTTTTCAATAGCACTCATTTCCATTGGATTGTGTAGAATGGATACAAATATTTTAGTGGAATTTGCTACTTAATTTTTTTTTTTTTTTACAAAGTCCATGACTATACTTATTAGTGTTGTGGACATTGAAGACAAAGTCATTTGTAGGTGTCAGATGTACAATGGAGAGCAAGAGTCTTTTTTTTCCCCACCAGCATCCGAAACACCTATTCTCTTGAGGGAGCATTTTCTTGCAAAAGACTTTACATTTCATTTTGTATCTTTGCACTTTTTTCTTTATTACAGAAAGGTTCTGTCTTGAAGACCTAGTTTGAACTTCATGCAGTAATAGGAACAAGAGAAAACAATGTTGGGAAATTACATTGTTCGAAGCATAGGGAAAAATACTAAAAACTGAGTTTCCTTGAGTATTTCAGATATTTTTAAAAATTCACTTACTGGTATGAAGCATTTGAGGTGTTACGTTGTTTAACTCCAAGCAGCTGACAAGGTTGAGATTTATTAATACTAAAAACAAAATGGAGCAAGTTAGGTTTAAAGTGTGCAGACTTTATAGCAACACTAGAAGATGAGCCATGTTGTTAATTTGGAATATTTGCTCTAAAAAGAACACATTAGTTATACCTCAGTGGTGGTAATGGTTAATGGAGGTGGGGGTTGAGAGAAGTGTTCACATTAGTGTTGGAAGTATAGGAAATTATCAATTGTACAGGTAACAAAGTTTAGTACCAGGATTATATATGTGTGGTGTGTGTGTGTGCACACGCACACACATATGCACATCTAATCTCTATAAAAACATGATCGTTGAGTTTATCCAAACTTTAAGATTAGGAAACTGCTTAGCTATAAGTGTTACCTCAAGTAATTTCCCCCCCCTTGGGAAAACATGTCCTTTCTGTGCCAAGTGTTCTCTCCTCGTGTCAGTGTCTCAGATTGTATTTATGAAGGGTTTTCACTTAATATGCTTTTTTTGTTTAACCACCTGCTTCCCAAATGTCCATGACTTGAACTGGGTCAAGCATCAGTCATGACTTTCAGTCAGTTCCCAAAATACCCATGTGATAGGGAGGTGAATATTGTAGAATGCCTCTTAAAAGGCCCTTTTTACCGCTTGCTAGAATACAGTGGCACCTTGTGGTGGTTGTTGATACTTTTCTTTTAAAAACGGAGGATATTCCCCTCCACCCCTTTTTATTCTCCTTTGTTCTTTTGTGAACACAAAATATTAGTGATCTGCCTTGAGTTTTTCAAGTTTTACCTTACTGGCTTCCCTGTCAAATGTATTATCAATATTAAGTACATAGAAGCCATGTTTGCAGGGCATTTTTATTCTTCTTATGAGACTGTGCTGATTGCTACTCTAAAGTATTCTGTACCTTAGTGATGCAAGAGATTGATAAGGCACATGTGAAAGTGTCAGGCTTTTTTTTTTTTCCCTTAAGTATAGTATAATTCTTCAGTATGTTTACTATTCAATAACAGTGTTGTAATTCATGGAGTTAACTAGTAAATTGTATGCTTTTGAAAAACATTTGAAAATGTAAATCAAAAAAAAATATGCTTCATTTGGAAAGTTAAAAGTACAAGGTCCGAGGAACGAGTATTTCACTTATTTTGAAATTGGATTTTTAGTAAGCAACTAAGAAACAACTATGAGTTAAGTACTTGCCCTTTAAAAGTTTTAACATTTTGAAATTGAGTTCTTAACTGGAGCATTTCTAAAATACTATAATATTCCCAACAGGTGAGTGATCTCACATGATTTAATAACTCCACTTTGTATTTAAAATACAGCACAGAATAGAGCTGTTACTGAAGTGTTGGAACTCTCAAGGGATAACAGTTTGTATCAGTTTTTAGGGTTATTTTCATGTCTCTGTAGGTGTTTTCATTCGATTTTGAAGGAAATGAACACTCTCCAACACTCTCAAATACAATTACAGTGAGATACTTGGTTTTGATTAGGATTTGTTTACTAAAGACCCACAAGCTGCTTTATAGTCACCTGGATTGAATGATAACCTTAAATACATGCAATGGAAGTGAACCCCACCATACCACTGTGCCTCGTTATTTCAGGGTTCCTCTCAGTTCCTCATCTTGCAGATTTATTCCACTACCAAGGTATGGTTGAACCAGCTGCCCAGCCTTAACCATATTTAGTGCCCCTCTGCTAACGTTCTTTTAACTGATTGATTTGTATGTGTTTTAACTGTCTGATGTTTGGATTTTACCTCTTGTTAGCTCCATTTGTCCCTGGTGCTGCTTTTAAAGATATAGGGCCATGTGATCAGGTATCAAGTTGAATAGGTACGCAGTTGGCCTGGTTATGTATCTGTGCCTGTTTTATCTTCTCCCAGGAAGAGCTGCTTTGGTATAGATGTTTACTTGGATTCATATATAAAGAACTGGGCAGCAATCTTAGGAAGCTTTCTGAAGCCAAAAGAACCTGAAGGGATTTGGAGGGGGGATAGTAACAAAAGCTGCCTTTATGTCTTTGAACATGAAGCACATAAATGTATGTTCTGTAAAGACTAAAGTGATTGTTATACCAGGGCTTCCTGACCTCTGGGAGAGACTTTCAAAAAAGCAGAAAGGAGCACAAAGTGAAGTGAATTTGGTCGGCTTGCTTTATCTGGTTTCTCATTTTCTTTCAATTTAAATCTGAACATAACACCCTTCTCCAATATCTATCCAGAAGACTCCTGGTTGGGAAGCCCTGTATTAAATTTTGAGAATGTACCCAGTTTCCTTTTTTTTTTTTTTTTTTTGTACAGTGCTTTATACCTGCTAAAAATTAACTTGTTTAATGCAAAACAAGACCTTGAAAGGTCAGTCATATTAAAGCTGGTTTGATTATTAATAGTTATCTTTTAGGAAGAAGCTTTTTCCCTATGTAAGATGTCATACTGCAGATTTAAAATATAGACTATCAATAAAATGCATGAAGTGATCATTTGTGCTTGATCATCTCTCGGGTTTTTCTTTAAAAGGGAATCTGATCTGATCAAAGTTCTATTGCCTCCAACTAATGTCAAATAGACTTGAGTTTTAAAATCAAGTGGAATTCTCGTGCAACCTTCATTTTGATTTCCTCGCTGCTATGAGTTTGAGCAGATACTGGTTTATGGGATATAACCTCCATTTTATGTTGTGTAGTTTAATGGCTTAGTCTTCGAGTGGTAAAATAAAAGGTTGAGGTATATTCCAATGCAAGAATCCTAGAAAGACTTCTGTAAATGACATTTTAAGTAGGTGCATCTTTGCTGTTACTTGTATTCTCACCATCGCCCTGCCTACTCTCTTGCTTGACCTCTATAAATACAAAAACTTGTCTAGGTGTGTAGATGTGCTCATGTAGCTTTTGTTTTCTGTCCCTATCTCCAACCTCTTACACGTGTTGCTTAAACCACTAAGATGTCCTTGTTTCTCAAGTAGGTTGTCACATTCTGATACCTGGGTAAGACTTCCCCCGGTACTGGTATTCGTTTAGCCGATGGTGAATTTTATTAGGTTCATTTCCTCTGGTGCCCACCAAGCCCTATCATTGGCATAGGAACTCAGTTCCTTGGGATAACTTTGGTGTGGTCAGCTCTTTGCTTTATGACTGTCCCAGGGATTTTAAGTGTTGTTCATGATTCTGTTCTTTGAAGCTCAAGACTGCCACTGAAAAGTTGACATTCTCGACAACAAAGTAAGCCAATGCACAAGCATCTTGAGAGAAATTCGGTGGAAGGGACTATTGCCTGGAACAGAGGATCTGGTTAATCAGAGTGGAGTGGGGTATGAACTGTACTTTTAATGATCATTTAAAAAAAATAGGAAATCTGGGGTCCAGTTTCTTTGAGGTCTTTGAATTCAGGCAAGATTTAAATGTAAGACATTCCAAATGGATTGCTAATATAGCTGTATTTAAAAGAGCTAACTTTTTCTGATTGTTGTTAGACATTGTATCAGGTACTATAAATTATTTAATTCTCATAGTGACTCTGAGATGCATTATTACCACCCTGTTTTATAGGTGATGCAGATGAGATACAGTCTTTGGTAATTTTCCGAAGGTCACATAGTAAGTGGCCAAGTATTTCCAGTCATCTCTGATTCCAGAACTTATTTTCTTTTTTAAAAAAAATTTTTAAAGATTTTATTTATTGGGCGCCTGGGTGGCTCAGTCGTTAAGCATCTGCCTTCGGCTCAGGTCATGGTCCCAGGGTCCTGGGATCGAGCCCTGCATCAGGCTCCCTGCTCCGCGGGAAGCCTGCTTCTCCGTCTCCCACTCCCCCTGCTTGTGTTCCCTCTCTCGCTGTGTCTCTCTCTGTCAAATAAATAAATAAAATCTTTAGATTTTAGCAGGCTTCCCGCGGAGCAGGGAGCCCGATGCGGGGCTCGATCCCAGGACCCTGGGACCATGACCTGAGCCGAAGGCAGATGCTTAACGACTGAGCCACCCAGGCACCCCATCCATAGCTTATTTTCATTGTACTTTTCTTCACCCTGCTCCTGTGTGGCTCCTAATTGATTTTTAAGTATTTATCCCAAGCCCTAGACTAGATAGCTTATAAGGTATGATTTCTTAGAAAAAACATGGGTTTTAGCTAGTTTGCCAGGGAAAACTTTAAGGGCAAATCTGAGGAGTAAAAGTTATATATTGTAAATTCAGTAAATCACTTTGGGCATTAACAAAGAGACCTTAGTACTCTGTATATCAAGGTGTTTCATTTCCAACATTTTAGGAGGATGGAGTACATTTGGCGAATCTTTAATGTTACGAGTCATCTCAGCCCCTTGTTACATGTGCTCTTGGCCCCAGTTTTTACTCAGTTTGAAATATGAAATGACTGGAAAAGATGGCAGCTTTTGAAAAGTATTCCAGCTAGCTTATTGGCATCCAGGTAAATGTCGTTTGAAGTTGCCTTGGGCAGCCGTAGGCATTCTAAGAATGTCGTCATTGCTCAGAAGATACTTGGGGCTTGTTTAAAATTGCTTTCAGAAACAATTTTATAAACTGAGAGAAGCAGCCCTATTCAGTTTCTTCACCTTATTTGCCATATTGAGACAAGTCTTGGCTATTTCCAAGAATTATCTTTTTCTCGGAGATTTGCCACCTTTAAGCATATTCAGAAGAATGTGTGCTCTAAAAGCAATCACAAACAAGGCATTTCAAATAATAGGTGCAGTAAGTAGTATTTAGAGTAAGTAAATGGCTGGTGAGGTGAGTACTTTGAAATGATTATCACTCCTCATTCAACAGGTAAAGCACAGGAGAAAGATCTAATTCCTACTCAAAAGGAGCAGGCATTTCAGTGGGGAGACATGTAAATAGTTAATAAAATAATACAAAAACCTTAAAAGATAGACATGCTATAAATATTCCATCCCCATTCAAATGATATTTGAGAGGAGCAGTGAAGAGTAATGGGGTGAGAATGGGCTGATCTGAATTTAGAGTTTCATCAGCTAATAGGTAATGTGTGTTGTGCTCCCGTTAAATTCTAAGCATTGTGCTGGTCTGAGATTTCTTGGTTTTGGCAGGATGGGGACCTAAAGTCTCTGAACTACTGCTGAGTTTATCAATGGACGGTGTTGGTGACTGTGATGTACCTACTTTTTAAATAAATTCACACTTGTCCCCTGTCTGCACCAAGTGTTCTAGACTAGCACTGTTCAGTAGGAGGATAACACAAGTGATATGTAATTTTAGTTTTCCTAAGAAAGCAGCCACAATACAAAAGGTAGAAAGACACAGGTGAAATTAATAATTTTATTTAACCCAATAAGGTCAAAATATTTTAACATGTTGAATTAGTATTAAAAAATAATTGAGATTTACTGGATTTCATTTTTTTTTTCAAATCGAGTCTTCAAAATCTGGTATATTGCACTTAGAGTATGTCTCATTTTGAATAAGGCACATTTCTAAATGCTCAATAGAAACAAGTGGCTAGCAGCTTCCATATTGGACAGTGCAGTTCTAGAATATGGGAGAGAATGGTTATAGTAAGTAGGATGCAACTGGTGATGGGTTTTAAAAGTTCACCTGTAGATATGCACATCTTATCTGCTCACCTACACTGCCCTAAAACTAAATGGGCATCATTTTTTTAATTGTGTGTCAAAACTGTAGCTTAAGATGTCTGGAGGCCCCTGGGTGGCTCAGTTGGTTAAGCGTCCTACTCTTGGTTTCAGCTCAGGTTATGACCTCATGAGTTGTGAGTTGGAACCCCCGCACTGGGCTCCACACTCAGCAGGGAGTCTGCTTGAAGATCTCCCTCCACCCCTGCCCCGACTCGCTTGCATGCGCTCTCAAAAAAATAAATCTCTTTTTTTTAAAAAAAAGTGTCTATCCAAGCTTACAAAACTACCATCATTCTCCCCTTTTGAGGTTAATGTACTCCCTATCAAAGCTTGAGATCTAACCATTAAGAATTGGCAAAAGACCTTAGCCGGTTCAGGGCCCAATGATTAAAAATTAGGGCAGTCCACCACAACTTCAGCATTATGTAGCAGCCAGTAAGTAGTGGTTGTCACATTTATTTATTGCAGGAACAAGCACCCCAAGTTTTATGTGGATTCTCTTAGTTCAGTTATGTGAAAACAGTACAAATAATTTCCAAGCAGTTGCCCTGTCATCTGAAATCACTACATTTGAATATTCTTGGCAT
This sequence comes from Neomonachus schauinslandi, assembly GCF_002201575.2. Lineage (NCBI taxonomy): Eukaryota > Metazoa > Chordata > Mammalia > Carnivora > Phocidae > Neomonachus > Neomonachus schauinslandi. Next base: position 67,309,948 of record NC_058419.1, read on the forward strand.
TTGTTAGAAACCGCTAACCTGGATTTATGTTTCTACTTTAGTTAGAAAGTAAGTGATATATTATGTTTAAGTGACTTCGAGTGGAGGGGGGAAAGCTGACATGAGGATAAAGGCTACCAAATCAGACTTCAGCCCAAGTGAAAGCAAGTGTTTCCTAACACCAAGTCTTTCTGACGCGATTGCTGAAAGTTTGTTTTGCTTTGTTCGACAACATGGAGTGAAATATTAACTCCTGTGAAAGAAGAGCCCTTGGAGTTGAGGTTTGGGGAAAAGTTGATTCATTTACGTTGGCTTTACTTGTATTTTCTGTGTGAATATAGTGTAACATTTTCTGTAGCCTTTTAATTTAGGAATCTGAAAATCCATTTAGTAGTAGAGGATGGGTATTGGTTTCAATCGTGTGTGACTCAAATATGTCTCCAGCATGTGACTGACTGCTTGCTTGGATGAGGCCAGAGGAGCACATCACCTCGCTTTTTTTCAGTATTTTGGGTGTAGCCCTTCTAGATTAAAGGTAAAAATTCAGGAAGAGTTATTCTGTTGTGTCTCTGCTCTGCCCTTTCATGGATAAGGGAAAGAATGGAACAGTGTGAAACTCTGTTAGCACAAAGGTACAGGATTGTTTTCTAAGAAGGAGACCAACTCAGCAACTAAGCCCAAATTCTTCCCTATTGCTCCAATGAAAAGGAAACTCCCCAAGTAATTAATGCTGTCTTCTCCAGCATCTGAGTTAATCCCTTTTCTCCACATTTGGGGACCAGTAAGTAGCATCTACATTTTTAAAAAAGATTTTATTTATTTATTTGACAGAGAGAGACACAGGGAGAGAGGGAACACAAGCAGGGAAAGTGCGAGAGGGAGAAGCAGGCTTCCCGCCGAGCAGGGAGCCCGATGCGGGGCTCGATCCCAGGACCATGGGATCATGATCTGAGCCGAAGGCAGACGCTTAACGACTGAGCCACCCAGGCGCCCCAGCATCTACATTTTTAAACAGGAAAATCATTCAGCCTAATCTGCTAAATAAAAATACACTCCAAACTTCATTTTAGTATAGATACTATCTAACAACACTTGTACAGACATGGACACTGGCTGGGCCCTTTCTCTGTTATTTTTTAAAAGTCTGAGGTCAAAATCACCTGGAAAAAAAAGCTGGAAGAGCCCTCATTCTTTATTTCCATCCTACCCCATTTCCTTCAGTCCACACTACTGGAGTGGTACATTTGATTTTGAGTACCTTACAAGTTACCTGTCCAGAATATATTAACTAGGCCTGGCTTAGGCCTTATTTCTTGTTTAAAATGCCAACTTATAAACATGAGCCTAGAAACTTGAGTGGGCTAGATTCCTGACTCCTGACATTTTTGTGGATGACAATACATACTCATAACTGTTCCAAAGAGGTACTGTGAGACCCACTCGAAAGCATTTTGTGATTTCCAGCATCCACCCTCCAATCACCAGCACTGTATACACACATTGGTTCTACTGAAAGGTAAATGTGAATCGCCAGCATGGCCCTGAAAGGGAAGGGGAGCTGGAGAGATGGTTATGGATTGATTAATAGATCAATAGATGTGCTGTACCTGTTTATCAGCTAGCAGGCTAGGCCTTTTCACTTTTGTCCTCTGATACGCTTTACAGTTGGTGGGCAACTTTGCACTTTATATTATATTTGCACTTTATAACTGAAAAAGAATCAGAGGCTAAGTGACATCCTCTGGGTCCCACTGCTAGTATTAAACATTCAAAATAAATTTATTGTAACCTGCATCCCAACATTTCAGGTGTAGGAGATACTGTGGTGAATAAGACAAAGGTCCTTGCATTCATGGAGCTTACATTCTAGTAGGGAGAGGCAGGTGATACCTTTGTAAATAGAGATTAAAACTGGTTAAATGCTGGGGAGAAGATTAAAATGGTCTGATGTGATTGTGACTGAGATGGAGTAGGGTGGTTGGAGAAGACCTTTCTGAGGAGGTGACACAAGCTGATACCTGAATGAACAGGAAGCAGAACATTCCAGCCCCAGGAAATGAGCTCAGGTCATTATTTAGAGGGAGGAAAAGGAGCAATGTTGAAGAAGGGGGAGAAGAAATGAGTCAGGGGCCAGTCTGTGAATGTTTTATAGTCTAGGGAAGGAGGATAGGATTTTATTCTGAGATGAGAAGCTGTTGGAGTCTCAATCATGGAAGTGAAGTGTTCTGACTTAAATATCTACTAAGTGGCAGACTCAGAGCTACAAAACAGATCTGACTCTAGGGCTGCTGCATGTTCCATGACACCACAGAAGACTCTCCCTTCCCTGCCCCTTTCCTTCCATAAGTGGAAGTACAATGAAGCTGGGTCCACAGTACCCAGTGGAGAAGGCTCTACAGTGCTCTAAGCTTTTGAAACTTGGTTTGTGAGATTCATATAAACAGCAAGGCGGCTCTTTATGTTATTATAATCCAATTTGAATGATTTTTTCTGCCATCACCGAGGAATCCTCAGTTAACGGGGACACAGTGCAACAAATAAGATGGAACTAGCTTCTCACTGATAACTGGGCCAGCATTGCTCTGTTTTTCTTGGCTAATAACTGTAGGGGGCGGGGTTGGCCACATAATGAACCAAAGGGACAGCAGTTTTTAATTTTTTAAAGAGCCGATTACTAAAATCCTTTTCATTGGATGCCTCTAGGTGACTTCTTTACTTGTCAGTGATTTTACTGTTGGGCAAACTAAATTCAACAAACTCAGATGAATCTAGTAAATTTAACATACATTTGTGGATTAACTAATATGCCCTGGCATTTTATGAGTGACAGTCACCCAGATCAGTTGCCTGCATCCATGCAGGTCTACATGCAAACCATCCTGAGAAAGAATTGGTAGTTGAAAAAATGGAAACTCCAGATTGGCTGCTTCTAGTTGTTTAGGGGATATGAGGCCCTAACCTAACCATGCAGTAGGGGTCCCAACCTTGGTGTCAAAGTTCATCTTTTGGATTTCAGATATAAGAGCAAAGGGCCAAATAAAATAGGGCCAAAGGAAAGGCAGTTATGGACTACAGCATAACAATCAGGACCAACTACATGGAAACTGGCTCCTCTTCTGCTTGTTATGGTGGCAAATATTGCTTCCCTAGTCCAGTAGGTAGGTCCATGTTGCAGGCTTACTTCATCCCTCTGCCATGCCACCACTAACTGTTGGGATGGGTCTGATGGTGATTTCATAGCCACATACCCTCTGGATCCCCAGTCCTGAGATTTTCAGGGCTGCAGGTGAGTGCACATGGAACAGACTCATTTGCAGATCCTCTCAGGCTAAGCAACAAGTTTTGGGAAGAGGCCCTGTTCAATGGGTGTGGAAACTAAGTTACTATATCACTGTTATTGTGACAAAGGACTCTGCAAATAGCATATTTGATATGGATCCTACTCCTTTGTAAGACACTTGCCTGGGAAAGTTGACTCTTGGCTTTCGCCCCCTGAAACTTCCCTCTATCTTTGCTCCTTCAAAAGAATCTATTCACCTGGAGATCCAACTGAATTATTAGAATTGTGTCTGGACACGGACACATGGCCCCAGGAACATTGCTTAAGAGGCAATATAAGGTCCAGGGCCTTAACAATAATGAGCAACAATGATTGTATTGAGCAAATGACCCATTAGAGAGGTTATTTGGAGACCTAAAGATGCAGTGAAAAGAACATAGGTTAAGAGCCCATCAGACTTAGATTCATAATGCCTCTTAAAAGCAGTGTGGTTTTAAATGACACTTCTCTGAGTCACAGTTTTCCTTTTTGCAAAGCAGGGATAACGCCTACTTTGTTGAGAAGCTTAGCGATCACATAGGTAAAATCTCTAGCACTTTAAGAAACATTCTATTTAAGATATTAGTAAGATAGGAAAGCAGTACTACCCAGTGTAGAAGAGGTGGCTGAACCAGCCTCCAATGGCTGTGAAGTCTGTACATCTGATTTTGAGACATTTAAAGAACACTGAGCATGTTGTCTGGGAAACCAGCTTCAATAAATACAAATGCATCTGAACAATGTTCTTTGGATGTCCAAGAAAGCCTACTAGGTGTGTGTGAAGGAGATAGGCAGGATGACAGAGTTGTTCTAGAATAAGATGGGACCTGTACGTTGTGAGACAGTAAAAAAAAACAACCCCATGTAACAGATTCCTGCTTTACCAGGTAAACTAGGATTACACATTATTGCCTGTGAAACAACAAATCAAATCAATGGCTGAAGGTTTGTTGCTACGGCAATTTTATTTATTTTTTTTCTTTTTGCTCAGCATATAGCCACTGTTTAGCATCTACAACCATAGCTAGATAGGCAAGTAATTAGATATGCCAGGTGCAAAAAAAAAAAACTAAACACAAAAAAATCAGTTAAATAGGATAAATGCCAAAAGAAGCATCTCACAATGGTTCTTTTAAAACTTGCATATGGCTCAACAAAGATTCCACACATGCTGAGTGATACCAAAAAAAAAACCTTTTGGAAAATACTGAGAAGGCAAAGAAATGTGGAAAGTGTGGATCTTAGGCCCAGGGAAAGCTTCTGTCAGAGACCAGTGACTCCCAGAATCTTACCTAGAATTTTTCCTGTTTCTCTTTCTCTTATAATTTGGCGTCCTCTTCTCTAGGAACAGCAGCTTTCAGGTATCCCTTAGCAACATTTTAGACACTTTATCCAGCAGTTTGTAATTCGATCCCCAGTTCTGACTTGAACTGAGATTTTTCTTTGTTCTTCTGAAAGGAGTGAACAGCCTGCAAAAAGACCACTGAGACAATTCATCTAGAGGGAATCCCTTCTTGCATTACCCCATCCATCACACAAAGCCTTGATGCTTTCCTCAACATGCTCAGGACAGTTCAAGGCTTCAACCACCTGAGATAATTGCTCAGAGAAAAAAGGACTATTGGACCCTTGATTCTTCTCTAGTTAACACTGATTTTATCCACCCCTATGGTATTGTTCCTTTATGTAAGAATTGTTTATCTTCCTATTACAGAAGAAATTTCCTCATAGTTCTAACTATTCTCCATACCCCAACAACTCAAAAGTCTGTATCTCTAGGCCTGACCTCTCCCTGGAACTTTAGTTCCCCAGTTGTTTGCTGGACACCTCAACCTGACTATTTTACAGGTACTTTAGACTTGTGGAATATCCTTCCCTATTTCAGTAGGTGGCACCATGTACTGATTGGCAGTGGACTTGAACTTCTAGGCCTAACTAATGAATGGGCCATTTCTCAACAGAAAAGATCATGAAGTTGGCAAGAAGCTTCTAAGAAATCTTGAGCATGACTGAGCCAGATCCTAAGGATTAGTGTAAAGAGGAGTAAAGATCAGAAAATCTACCTTGGCAGTGTATGGCTGCCAAAAACAAAAAAGGTTAAGCCATCTAGAGGGGAAATGCCAGTAGGTAGGAAGACTCTTAAGGGAAATCTGACCAGCAAAAACTAGAAGAACTTTGGTATAAGAGTATGTGATGAAAGTGTGGACAAGTTGATGCTGGAAAGTACACTGGTGAAAATGAGTTTTGAGAGGTTAGGTTTCAGGACAGTAATAAAAGTTGCAAAGTCTCAGTGCTACACTGACAGTTGTAAAACACTGGGCCAGTTACTTGTCCTTTTGGCATCTCAGTTTCCTTATTTGTAAAATAAGGGATTTGGACTATTTTTCCCCAGCTAATTAAATTTTTCAACTTTTATTTTGAATTATAAATCAACAGGAAATTGGAAAGATAATAAAGAGAGATACTATATGCCCTTCACCCAGTTTCCCCCATTGACTACATCGTAGGTAACTATAGTACATAGCAAAACAAAGAAATTTGTATTGGTACAATGTGCACCCAATGTGTAGTTCTGTGCCATCTTATCACATGTAGATTCATATAACCACCACAACTATAAAGATACAGAATTATTCCATCACCCCAAAGATCTCCCTCATGCTACCAATTTATATTCACACCTGCTCCCCCTACATTACCACCACCTCTAATGCCTGGCAATCACTAATCTCTTCTTCATTACTATAATTTTGTCATTCATAGAATGTTATATAAATGGAATCACACAGTATGTGACCTTTTAAAATTGGCTTTTTGTCATTCAGCATAATACCCTTGAGATCCATCCAGATTGTTGCATGTATCAGTAGTTAGTTCCTTTTTACTGCTGAATAGTATTTCATTGTATGGATGTACCACAGTTTAACCATTCATCTATATTTTAGGACATTTTGGTTGCTTTCAGATTTGGGCTATTACAAATAATGCTGTGAACAATTGTGTAGAGATTTTGTGTGGACATAAGTTTTCATTTCTCAAGGATAAATGCCCAGGAGTGTAACTGTTGGGTCTCATGGTAAATGTATGATTAGCTTTTAAAGAAACTGCTAACTTACTTTCTAGAGTGGCTGTAACATGTTACAATCTCATAGCAGTGTATGAGAGATTTATTTTCTCCACATCCTTCCAGCTTTTGACATTGTCGCCATTTATTATTTTAACTGTTTTGACAAATATATAATGGTATCTCATTGTGATCATAGTTTGTATTTCCCTAATGCAAGTAATGTTGAACATCTTCTCATGTGATTATTTGCCTTACATATATCCTCTTTGGTGAAATATTTCTTTATATATTGTGCCTGTTTTCTAATTGGATTGTTTGGGTTTTTTCTGTTGAGTTTAATTTATACATTCTATCAGTCTTTGTTAGATATGTGGTTTGTGTGGTTTGTAAATATTTTCTCCCAGTGTGTAGCTTGTCATTTCATCCTATTAATGGAGTCTTTTGCAGAGCAAAAGTTTTAAGTTTTAATGACATCCAATTTATTGATTAATTTTCCCCCTATGGATTGTGCTTTTGGTGTCATGTCTAAGAAACTCCTCTCTAAGCCCTGAGTCCTAAAGATTTTCTCCTATGTTTTCTCCTAAAAGTGTTATAGTTTTACATTTTACATTTAAGTCTATGATCCATTTTGAGTTTTTTTTCCTTTTTGCTTATAAATATCCAATTGCTCCAATACTATTTGTTAAAAATATTATAATTTCTCCTTTAAATTGCTTTTGTACCTTTGTAAAAAATCAGTAGATTATACTTGTGTGGGACTATGTCAGGGGTCTCCATTCTATTCCATTGTTCTACATACCTATCTCTCTACTGATACCACAGTCTTGATTACTATAGCTATATAATAAGTCTTGAAATCAGAGTGATTCCTTTCACTTTATTCTTCTTGTTAAAAATTGTTTCAGTTATTCTAATTCCTTTACCTTTTCAGATAATTTTTAGAATAATCTTATCCATAGTTACAAAAAAAAATCTTGTTAGGATTTTGATAGGAATTGAATTAAAACTCTATATCAGTTTAGGGGAAATAGACATCATTACCATGTTGAATCTTCCAGTCCATGAACACAGCATGTCTTTCCACTTATTTAGATCTTCCTTGGTTTCTTGCACCAGCACTTTGACATTTTTAGCATACAGATCTAGTACATGATTTTTTAGGTGTGTACCTAAGTATTTCATTTTCTTTGTAATGATTATAAATGTGACTGTATTTTCAACTTCAGTTTCTTCACGTTCATATAGTATATAGAAGTGTGTTTGATTTTTGTGTGTTGATCTCGCATAATACAATGTTGCTAAACTCACTTACTAGTTTTATAAAGTTTTTGTAGATTCCTTGGGTTTTTTATGTAGACAGTTCTGGCATCTGTGAATAGAGACAGTTTTATTTCTTCCTTTCCAATCTATATACATTTTATTTCTTTTCTTTAGCTTATTGCAGTGGCTAGAATTTCCATTAGGATTTTAAATAAGAGTGGTGAGAATGGGCATCTTTGCCTTGTTCCTGATCTTAGCAGGAAAACATAGTATTTCCCCATAAAGTATGACATTAGATGTAGATGCTTTAGATGTTCTTTATGAGATTAAAGTAGTTCCCTTCTATTACTAACTTGATGAGAGTCTTTAATCATAAATGAGTATTAGATTTTGTCAAATGCTTTTTCCATACCAATTGATAGTATCATATGATTTTTCATCTTTAATTTGCTGATGTGGTACATTACATTGATGGAATTTTGAATATTGAAACAGCCTCACACACCTGGAATAAATCTCATTTTGGCATGGTGCATAATTCTTTATACATTAATGGATTTGGTTTGCTAATATTTTTTGAGGAATTTTGCATCTATATTCATAAGGGATATTGGTCTATAATTTTCTTTTTCTTTTACTGTTGTATTGTCTTTGATTTTAATATCAGGGTAATGCTGGCCTCATATTATTAGATGAGAAGTGTTTCTTCATCTTAAGTTTCCTGGAAGAGATTGTATAAAATTGCTGTTAATTCTTTTTTGGAAGAATGTTTGGTAAAATTTTCCAATGAGTCCATATAGCTTTTCTTTTGGGGAAGTTTTAAATTATAAATTCAATTTTTTTAGTGGTTATAGGACTATTTGTGTAGTGTATTGCCTCTTGGTTGAGTTCTTGTAGTTTGTGGATTTTGATAAATTTGTCTAATTTTTCCCTCTAGTTATTAAAGTTATGAATGTAAAGTTGTTCATAGTATTCTCTTGTTATCTTTTTAATGGCTGCAGAATCTGTAATGTTATCTCCTATTTCATACAAGATGTTTGGTGGTTTGGATCTTCTCTCTTTTTAATCAGTCTTATTAGAGTTTTATAAATATTACTGATTTCTTCAAAGAACTTTTTGTTTCATTGATTTTTCTCTATTGTTTTCCTATATTTGATTTCATTGATTTCTACCTTTTATTATTTCCTTCCTTCTGTTCACTTTGAGTTTACTTTGCTCTCCTTTTTCTAGTTTCTTGAGGTAGGAACTTAGATTATTGATTTGAAATAATTCCCAATCTAGAATGTAAGCATTTAGTGCTATAAACTTCTTTCTTAGTACTGCTTTAGCTCTGTCCCACATATTTTAGTATTTTGCATTTTGGTTTTCATTCAGTTGCCTGTATTTTTTTTAAATTGTAAGTTTATTATCAAAGATTATCTTTTTTTAAGATTTTATTTGTTTATTTGAGAGAGAGAGAGCATGAGCAGGGAGAGGGGCAGACTGAGAGGGAAAGAATCTCAAGCAGACTCTGTACTGTGCCTGGAGCCCAAGGTGGGGTTTGATCTCACAAGCCTGAGATCATGACCTGAGCCAAAACCAAGTCTGAGGTTTAACTGACGGAGCCATCCAGCACCCTGTTGCCTGTATTTTTTTTTTTTTATTTCTTTTGAGACTTCCTCTTTGATCTATGCATTGTTAAGAAGTGTGTTGTTTAATTGCCATTTTTTTTAGAGACTTTGCTATTGTCTTTCTGGTTTTGATTTCTCATTTGATTCCATTATACTGAGAAAACATAATGTATGACTTCGATTATTTTAAATTTGTTAAAGTTGGTTTTATGGCTCAGGATATGGTTTATCTTGGTGTATGTCCCATGGGTGCTTGAAAAGAATGTATATTCTGCTGTTGTGAGGTAGAGTGCTCCTTAAATGTTGATTAGATCTTCCTGGTTGATGGTGTTTTTAGTTCTAGTCCTTACTCACTTTTTTCTGTCTAGTTTTGCCATCAGTTTTTGAGATACAGTGTTGAAGTCTCCAACTATATTGTGGAATTGTCTATTTCCCCTTTGTTTTCTGTTTTTGCTTCAACTTTTTTGAAGCACTGTTTAGGATTGCTGTATCTTCCTGGTAGCCTAAACATTTTATCATTATGTTTTGTCCTTTTCTCTTTCTGGTAACTTTCTTTGCTCTGAAGTCTACCATATCAAAAATTAATACAGCCACTCTCATCTCTTTTTATTAATGTATATATGACATATCTTTTCCCAACCTTTTACTTTCAGCCTACCTATCATTATATATTTGAGGTAAATTTCCTGTAGACAACAAATACTGTGTCATTTTAATCTACTCTACTAATCTTTGTAATTAATATACTGACATCATTTACATTTAATGTAATTATTGATATGTCAGGGCCTAAGTCTGACATTTTATTGTTTTCTGTTTGTCTCATCTGTTCTTCATTTCTGGCTTTATTCCTGCCTTCCTGTAGGTTTTATTTTTAAGTTTTTTAGAATTCTATTTATCTATAGATAAACTTTTTACATAGTTTCTTTAGTAGTTTGATATGTACATAACTAACTATAGTCTACTGGTGTTAATATTTTACCACCCTCAGTGAAGTATAGAAACCTTACCTCCTTTATTGTCTCTTCACTGTCCCCTATTTATAATATTGCCTTAAATGACTCCTCTACATACACTGAGAGCCACATCAGATATTGTTATAATGTTTGCTTCAATTGTTAAATATACTTTAGAAAACTCAAGAGGATAAGGAAAATCTGTTGTATTTACTCATATTTCTACTATTTTCATTGTACTTTCTTCTTTCCTGATGCTCCAAGATTCCTTCTTTTGTCATTTCTTTACTGTTTGTAGAACTTCTTTTAGCCATTCTTTTAGGGTAGGTCTGCTGGCAACAAATTCTCTTAGTTTTCCATTATCTGAGAATGTCTTGATTTGCTCTTTGTTCCTCAGGGATATTTTTGCTGAATATACAATTCTGAGATAACAGTTCTTTTCTTTCAGTACTTAAAAAAATTTGTGATTTCTTCCCTTCCTCCTTCTTCCCTCCATGGTTTCTGATGAGAAATCCATTATTCTAATTGTTTTTTCTCTATAATTAAGGTGTCATTTCTCTCTCACTGCTTTCAAGATCTTTTTTGCCATTATTTCTTTGAATACTTTCTCAGCCACACCTTCCTTCTTTTCTCCTTCTGGGACTTTGATCGCATGAATATTAATTTTTTTTTTCTGTTGTAGTCTCACGGTTCCCTAAGGTTCTGTAAACTTTTTTCAGTTTATTTCCATTCTCTTGTTTATTTTATTTTTTTAAGTAGGCTCCACACCCAACATGAGGCTTGAACTCACAATGCTAGATCAAGAGATCAAGAGTCGTGTGTTCTACCTGCTAAGCCAGCCAGGCATCCCCCTTTCTCTTATTTAGACAAGATAATTTATATTGGCCTTTTTTCCAAATTCTCTGATTCTTTCCTCTTTCTTCTTCATTCTGTTGTGGAATTTATCCATTGAGCTTTTTTTTTTTTAAATCTCTGTTATTCTATTTTTAGTTCCAAAACTTCCATTTGGTATCCCTTTATATCTTCTTTTTATTTGCTGAGACTTTCTAATTCTTGAATTATTTCAAGCACACTCATAAATACTCACTGAAGCATTTTTATGATGACTGCTTTAAGTTCCTTGTCAGATAGTGCTAACGTGCCATTTCATTGTTGTCATTATTTTTTTTTTACTCAAATTGATATTTTCTTGGGTCTGATATGATGTCCTTGTGTCATGAATGATTTTTTTATTGAAACCTGGACATTTTTAGTAGTATGTAATGAAACTGTGGGGTTTAAAAAAAATGTGTTTTAGCAGGCCTCCTCTGACAGCATGCCAGTGGAAGAAAGGTACACTACCTCATTACTGTCAAGTTAAGGTTCCCCACTGGGCCACTACTGATACCCCAGTGTTGAGGGGCTTCTCATTACTGCTATGTGGGGGTGGGAGTTCAGGTACCCCACTAGATTTTCTCTTATACCACCAGGGATGCAAGGGACAAGGATACCATGTGTTTCTGCCTGGCTGGGATGAAAGTCTGAGCTCCATACTTGGCCTACTGTGACACCACCATGGTGATGAATGGAGGAGAGGTTATTTGCTACAGCATGATGAAAGCTCTCCACTTTGCCTTTGCTGGCTGGGGTGAGGCTGGGACCACAGTTTTTTCCATGGTGTTTGACTGAAGTAAAATTATTATTGTGTAGAAGTTTTTTTATCTTTCTAGGCTGACCCTTTCATGATTCTTTGGCTAAAGAGGGAAAGATTTTCATTGACTTTTTATATCAGTGCCCATTGGCATTTTTGGGTTTCTGGCTTCTCCAGCACCAAGTGTGGGATATATAAGACAAAAAAGAAACCTAGAGCACTCACTTCAAGTGAGTCACCCCTCTGGTCCTGAGGTCCCTAGCTGGTCTGACTTCTTATCTCCACCTTTCAAAGTCTTCTTAAATTTGTTTTATGTATAATATTCAGCATTTTTATCTGTTTTCATAGGTGGGATAGGGAAAAACCATTCCCAGAAATTTCAGTGGATTTGAGGTAACTCTGTGAATCCCCTAAGAGTCACAGAATACAGTGTGAAAATTACTGGATCTGAAGTTCTCCACTGGTTTAATCCTGACCTTCTTTGGATCTTTAATTTCCTTCTGGTATGACAGCCCTTAATTGTATTGACTAATGATTGTGAAGAAAGAATTCAGTTGGCTAGAAAAAGGGAATTAAGGTAAGTTTGTTTGTAGCCCCTATGCTCTGTCAGTATATTTAAAGGGCTCCTGGAGTTCATTAGTTACAACTATTTATAGAGCTATTGAACTAAAAGTAGCTTTGCTTAGAACTTGACTTTCCCTGAAACCTGGCTTTCCTTGATTTCCAGGCCCAGCCTGGTTGACAGGTGAGTTCTAACCTTGGAAGGACCCGGCTTGGATGCTTGAAGCTGTTCAGCCTGAAAGGAAGGCTTAGGCTAGGACTTACTGGGATCAGGGAATTTAGAGCCTACCAAACAATGTGGCACCTCCGAGTGGTGGGGGCTGCCAGATGACCAAGCTCCCCTGCAGATATAGGGAATCTCTCACCTGGGGGCAGGGGAGATGAGGAAGAAGGTAATGGCCACAATTGCTGAGAGGCATATACAGGACAAGTCCACCTCACTAAAGTATGTGGACAGAAGTTTAGGCATGTTCTCCACTTTTCCTTTCCACAGGTGCTGCCTTAGGAGCTTCCCTGCCTTTAATTGCATGTTATTTGCTACTCTTTCCCATCCCCTCTCTGAGGCTTAGCAAAGCACTGGAAGTCTAGAAAAGAGGGACATTTTGAGCTAGCTATGTTGACCACTTAGACACACAAATCCTTTCCCATAAAAGCAGGGCCTCCCAGGAACTGTCCTCCCCCCATCCAATAACCAAACCAGACAAAAAGGTCCTTTGGGGGTCTGTGGGAATTAAACAAGGCCCTGGAAATTAGCACTCGATGGTGATTATTCTATTGAATAATAAGAGGACTGAGGGAGTAAGGCATAGGAGAGTTCATTTTGGAGTTTTATCTCCATTTTAAGACACAGAGGAACCCTGAAGACAATGTTGTGTATTCCCAGGGAAAGGCAGATTAGAGACTCCTAATCACTCTTCCATACTCCCCTCCTCATCCCTCTCCCTCCATAGGAGAGGCTGGCGTGGGGGTGGGGTGGGGAGATGCACAAGGACTCTGGCTCAGCTTCTTCAGCCTTCATGCCTCCGTCCTGGGGCTATGGTGCCACTCACTGTCCAGAGTTTTCCTTGAGGGGGCAGAGTGGGTCTGGGGGCAGCAGGTACTGTCTCCAGGAGCAGCAAGCAGAGTTTCTGAGAAGTCAGGCAAAAGGATTCACTTACTTCCCTACTTTCTGTAAGGAAGTGTGGAAAGAGCCTTGGAGAAGGGGTTTGAAAACTGGCATTTAGTTCCCCTCTGGGCCTCACTTTCCCCATCTGTAAAACAGGTATAAGAACAGCTGCCTCTCAGGGTTGGGGGGAGGGGTCAAATGTGATGAGGGATATGGGAGCATCTGTGAACTGTAAGTTGCCCACCCAAAGGTGAGGGCACCCTGTTGTTGAAGGGAGCATCTGTGTCCACATATGCTGCGGGGAAGACTCCTGTGTTCATGGAGCTAAAGGATGAAGGAGCTGTGTCCGTGTTCGGTGGGGGAGGGGCAGGACGAATGAGGAGGCAAGGAGCTGAAAGATCTCCCTCTGACAGGAGGAAACTCTGGCCCTTGCAAGGCTTTGAGGCAGATGAAACTGCAGGGCTGGGCCCCCCAGAACACTCCACCCTAGAGGAGGAAGAGTGTATGTGGGTGTGGGGGGGGGGGGGGGGGGGGGAGTGGAGGTGGTTACCCTGGCCCTCTCCTTCACTCCTACTTAGGCAAGTGGCTGGAGGAAGCAAGTGGGTGGAGGAGTGTCGGATGGGGAGCAAATTGAGGAGGGGGGTCTTAGGGTTGACCTGGTCCATTTCTGGGTCTCCGTTCAGGTTTGGGGGAAATCCCGCTAGCTAGTTCACCTGTGTGAACCTAGGGCAGCTGGTGGGGGCTCACCTTCACCCTGCATGATACCCAAGGACTGTGTGGTGAGGGAGCCTACCTGAGCTGGGAGCTCCCTCCAGCGTGGTTGGCCACCCCTCCCCAGGGGTTCTGGGACAACTATTACGGGAAAGTGGTGGGATTGACGGGTGGGCCAATTCTTTGGAAGAAGCAGCCCCATTGTGCTGACCTGCGTGGAGGAGGCAGCCCCGCAGGCCCGACCCAGGGTTGGAGGTTGGAAAGGAGGGCGGAGGAGGATGTCTGCTTTGGACCAAGCGTTTCCTGGAGGCGATTCCCAGCCCCAGCCCCCTCATCTCCGAGAGCCCCTTGCCTAGAATCACTTAGATCCTTCGCCAGCTGCAGGCCGACTCCGTCTTTTGGGGCCTTGGGGCCAGATCAGGTAGGGGGAAGAGAGAAGAGGGCCGCCCATCCAGCTTGGATCACCTCCAGGGCTCTGGATCAAGCGCTCCGTGGGGGCGGCGACGCTGCAGTCCCTGGTGGTGGTGGCGCGGGCAGGACAGTGGGGGCGGGGGATCGAGGAGGACCTGAGCCCTGGACACTTGGCAGCTGCCGTCTATTCATCTGGCTCCCGGAACAGTTGGCAGGGCCTGGGGTTAGATTTTCCCGCCTTCTTTCCCGCTCCCTTCCCCTGGGCGGTCCTGATTCCCATCTGAATAGCAGGGTCAGTTGTATGTCCATGGCGGGTTTCCCAGGTTCTTAACTTTCCCAGACGCGGAAGTGGGTGGAGGGCCACGGAGGGGCAGGAGCTGTGCCCTTCTCCACCCATGGAGACCAGAGGCCAGTGGGAGAACCAAGGGATGCTGCAGCCAGGGCCCCAGGGACCCCAGCCCTATCTCCATCACCAGGCACTCCCCAAGTGTGAGTGTCGGGTGGGTGGGGAGACCTGGTGGGAAGTGGTACCGGTTAGCACCCCATCCCCGGATCCCAGAGCCCAGTCATTTCAAGGGCAGTGTAGGGTGGCTGTGCAGTGGAAAAAGGGTAGTGTTCGCCTCTCTAGCCTCCCATCCCTAGAGCAGGTAGGCCCTGGGCGCAAGGAGGCTCTGGGCTGGGGGCCCTCCACAGGTGCTGTCAATCCAGGCGTCCTACTGGCCAGGCAAGAGTGCTGCTGAGCTCAGCTCTGACACTTGTTAGATATGAGCAATGGGCTAATTTTATCCGGCTGGGCTCTGGCTCAGCAGGAAACCAATGCTGAGGAGTGCATAGTTCTTCCAGGTGGCTTTGGCCAGGAGGAGGCCAATCGCCAGGCAGTGAGGAGGTGGAAATGCTGGGGCCTGGTCCTGGAAGGGCCCTGGTTGTTCCTGTACTGTCCCAAAGGCTCTGAGGTCAGTATGCTCTGGGCTGCTGGCATCCAGAAGAGAAAAAGGTATCTCAGATAAAAGATAGTACAAACTCCTTTGGGGGTTTTTTTTTTTTTTTTTTATCCTCTTAGTTCTCTCCACCTCTGCTTCTTTCATTCTGAAATCCCCGAGTTCTAGCAGAGTGCCTGACACATAGCAGGTCCCTAGAAAATATTTATGACTTGAAAATCAGTCATGGAACTCTGCTTCTGGTGACCACTAGGGAGAGCTGAAAGGCAGGAATTGAGAGCCTTCTAAAGCAAAACCTCCTCAATCCCTGCTGGAGTTGGTTATCTAATCCCTTTCTTTGTGCCTCTGGAGTCTCCTGTACATTTCAGCCCATTAAACTTTCAGAACTTCCTTCAAGGGTTCTGGTTCAAACCAGCACCCACCCTATCTAGGCACCAGCTGTCGGACATCAAGGATTTCCTGGGGGTACCCATAATTCCTTTCAGCTGGCCTGCTCTGTTGCTGTGGAGAAGTGGCGGGGAGCTTGCTGGCTCCCTCTTCAGACATGAAAAGGCCCTGGAGGAGAGCATGTGCTCATAAAAATTATGGGATTCCACGGCTTTGAAATCTAATGATCTGAGTGATCAAACACAGACTGGGGCCTTGGGGCTACTGAAGGGGCTGAGGGGGCAGCAGAACTTGGGTGGGAGAGCCGAGGACTAGGCAGCAGGACAGTAATTAGTCTCATTGGGAGGAGATGAGGAGGGTGGCAGCCTGAGGATGTCTGCACTGAGTCAGGGGAGGTAAACCACCCTCTCTCAAAGGGAACCAGTCCTCTCTCTTTATCCCTCCCCTGTTCAGTGTATGGCCACAGAGAGATGGACTTTATTTGTACCTCTTGGTTTCCTGGGGGTGGAAGAGCAGTAAGTGGGACCAGCTTTCCAAGGCCAAGGCTGCATGAAAGTCTGGAGTGCTTGGGAAGAGAGAACACCGGAAGTATGTGTTGGTTGGGAATGAGGGTAATCGTGAAAAAAAAAAAAAGGGATATGCTAAAATCAAACTTTGCTCAGATTTCATTTTTGCTTGGAGCTGGTCCTTTTGACACCCTTGTGGAAATGGGCTTGCTACATCGTTGTTAAATGAAGTAAACAAGTCATTTCCCTTATTAACTTGATTTCCTCATCTGTAAAATAAGGGATTTGGACTGGAAGTCAATTACCTGAATTCAAGTCTCAGCATGCTTTGTCACTGATGAACTATGTGAACCTGCTCAGTCCCTTGCTATATCTAGGCCTCAGTTTCCCCACTTAAATCAATGCAGAGGATGGACAAAGTTACTCCCAGCTTTGTCGTTGTTGTAGGTCTTTCTTCCGCATCACCAATTCCAGGGTCTGTTGCTGTCCGGCTGTATAAACCAGCTATACCAGTTCCTTCAGGTTCTCCCATCAATAACAAGGGAGAGGATTAAAATGGATTGTTCCTAAGGTCTTTGCCCATTTTCAACATGGCATGTATGTAGCAAGGTGGTGGCCTTCGTGAGGCCTCCACTTGGCTTCTGCTACTGTGTTCTCATTTTGTAAAGTGACTACTTTTCCACTTCAGAGCTCCCTAAAAATCTAATCCTGAAAAGTCCGTCCAACTCCAAACCCCCTATAGATCCGTTTCCAATTTCTGCTCTTACAGAGAGTATAGACCCTGGCATAAATTTTATTTGAAATGAGATTTCAGTTTTGAAACCAAACTTCCTGCTGTTAACTAGGTTAAGACTATTTCATCCTGTAGGCAACACACATACCAAATCTAGATTTTTAGATCTGTTTATTTTGTTCCAAACCTTTTGAGGATTTAAATGTCCCAGATCTCAAGCTCCCAAATTTTGTTCGTTCTCCTAGATTTAACTGTGGTGCATTAGAGGCTGCATCCTACCCTAAATATTAATACTGAGCTGCTTTCACCAACCAACATTCTCTCCAAAAGCACACAAGCTCACACATGTACATGCACATATGTGGAAGAAGTAAACTGACACCCCACTATGTTATGTGACAACTGATAGGGCAGATTTGGGACCTGTGAATGTCTTTCCTTCATCTGGAGAGAAGTGGTTGGCAGCCTGATTTTTAAGAGCTTTCTTCACCTTGAACAACAAAGGAGGCCCTGCAGACCTGCCCTCCAATGATTTGGTGGGGGAGGGACAGGAAGAATGGGCACAGGGGCTTTATTGCTCCAACATTTTCAGTGGTCTCTCCTTGGAGTTACAAGGCTCCTGGGGCTCAGCTTCTCCTGTCCCACTGCTGTTTAAGCCAGGAGGATAGTAATTAGGCCCCTTCCTACCCACAGGGCTAAGAGCCAGTGAGTTTTCCTTTGGGAAGTTGATAAAAGCTGGACTAGGACCAATGGAGGGGCCATAGGACTTTGGCCTTGAATGAGGCCATCATAGGCCAACCATGTCCCAGCTGCCTGTCTGTAACGGAAAATGTCATGGTTAGGGACCACTGTCTTCTTTGGAGCCTCTCACAGGCAACCTCATCCTCCTGGCCCTGGATGGCCCTGGCTTAGGGTGGTAAGTCACTGTTAGCTCCAAGTAACAGCCAAGGATGCCTGACAAAAAGGTGATGAAAGATTAGGGTAACAGGAGCACAACAGATAAAGGCCCAGAATACAGAGAAAGAGACACAAAGAGGCCAAGTAAGGAGAGAGGCTGATCTCCTAAGGAGGTGAGTTGTGCTAGCTTGGACACAGCCTCGCTGGCAATGCTCTTCAGTAAGAGTGTTGCTCAGAATCTGAGCATAGGGAAGCATCTGGCACCTATTTTAAAAGGATTAAGATGGTCCAGAGCCTACTTTCCTGGCACCTTTAATGCCCACTAAGCAGAGTGGCTCAGGGTACCCAGCGTGGGAGACATATTGGGTGGTAAAGGTTAAGATGGTTTCCTCTTCCTAAAAGAAATTGTTAAATCCTTCATGTAGCTCCTGCCTCTACCTTTTGGGGATCCAGGTTGGGAATGGGATTTTCCCTAAAACAGCCCCTTTACCACCCTGACCCAGGTGGAAATATTAACCTATCATGACTAATGAGAGATGGAGAAGTTGGTCCTTTGCCAGGTCAATAATTATTGCCCCTCCCCCAACCATACCCTCCCCCATCATCAGTCCTCCTCTGCCTGCTGAGATGAAAGGAACTTCTTCACATTTTGACAGGTGAATACACAGATGGGGAGCTGGAAGTGCCTACAGGTTAATGCACTGGCCTGGGAAACCTGTAAAAATCAGTGAGTGGAACTTTATGGAGTTTAAATTCCCTTCCCTATGTGATATTTGACTCTTCCAGTTTATAATTATAGCAGCTTGAGCCAAAAAGTGAGATGTGGCTCAGCCTGAGATGAGTGGAATTGATGATCATGTTAGGGGTGGGCTAGGCCAAGGTGAGGCTGATTGGCCCAAGCTCTAGGTCCCTTCTGTCTTCAAGCACCCATGCATCTATGACAGTCATAAAAAGAAATAGAAAAAGAAGCAGTAAAGGAAAAAAGAAAAACGAGGAAGGGAAGAAGGAAGCAGACTGTTAACCAACTATATGGTATGGAGGCTTATTTACACTTTTAAAGTGATGTCACCCATAGCTCTTGGGAAGCCACAGCCCTCAGAGACTGTGAAACTAAGCAAATCTCCTTGTCTGATTTTACCTCTCTGCCCTTTCTCTGCCCCCTTACCAATGGCTCCCAAGGACAGATGGCAAGGAACTCCTGAGCACACAGAGGCTTGGGTCTTCCCACCAGGCTCCTAGGGACGGTAGCACCTTTGGAAGTTGCTTTTAGTGGGTGACTAGCAAGCCGGGGCCAGGAGGTACCATCTCCAGGTATTAGAAAGTATATGGAGATGTTCCAAAGGCCAAGGGGGATCCCAAGCTTTCCTAGATCCTGAGAGAAGGACCCTGGCAAGTTTAAAGGCATTCACAGGGAAAATTTGGTTAATGAGTTTAACATGAGCTTTGGCTCCAAGGGGCTGGTCAGGTGGCTGAACTGCTGTGTGTGCATGTTTGAGAACAAGTGTGCTGATGGCAAAAATGTAAATGCTGAGCAGGGTGGGGTGAAGGGAAAGGGTTGGGGAGGAACACACAATGGCAAGGAAAATGCATTAGATTGGTTCCTCAGGGATGGGGGAACCCGGCAACAGCTCCCCATTGGGGTCTGCATCAGGGGCCAACATCTTATCCTTGCTGGAATCCCTTTGCTCTTTCTTGAACATCCTTTGATGCATCAGAGGTACGAAGAAGAGGATTATAGCCCCAATGATGGGGGGCACACCAGCAAAGTAGAAGGCCACATGGTAGTCCCCAAAACAGTTGCGGAGGAGGCCTGAAACAGTCAAGAAAGACAAGTCAAGTTCAGCTTTGCCCTCCTGCCCAAAGGTGCTCTCTGCCTCTTTCAGGGGCCATAACAATGCCTACCCAGAGAATCTTGACCTGCACTACCTTGACCCAAATCCCCCCTCAATTTAAACATTCCTAGTGAAAAAATAAATAAAACCTCCGTTGCAAAGTCAGGTGGCTCCTCCCTGAGGTAATGGGGCTGCAGGCCCTTGGGGTTAATGCTTATTATGAAAGGGGCTAATGAAGCTTCTCTTAAAGTTCTTCATTTTTTTCACTTTCATGAAGCTACAGCTTAACTTCCAGTCGCTCCTAGGTATGGAGTTAGGAGGGAACCTAGTTTAAAAGAGTTCCACAAAAGATGGCCAAGCCTTGTCTTGATTCATAGTGATATACCCTTCAACCCTCAACTTAGACTAGAGTGTTCTTGTGGAACAGTTCAGCTAAGTTCCTATTTTCTGTTTCTCTGAAGCTCCCATTTACCCTGAGAAGGCTATATATATATTCTTCATCCCGGTTACAGTTATGGTTGGCCCCTCTGGGTTCTTATAAGTTGCCAATACCATGAATATGGTTGGCATGGTATGCAAGGATTCCCCTGCTTGCCTTCAGAAGCTAATGTGGCATACCTCATAGGAAAGATGAGCCCAGAAATACTACCGAGGAAAGGCAAGTAAACTTTTGAGCTGCTTAGATGGTAAGAAAAGTAGAAAGAGTTGTGGATTCTGGGATCCACCTCTGGGATCAGAGGCTAGGAGGAGGATCCCCTCTCCCAGTGAGCAGTGTGGCTATTGCACAAGGGCCTGGGTGGAAGCTTTTGTCACTGTCACACAGCATGACATGCCCTTGCAACGCCTTACACAGAATTGGTGTTCAAGGGATATTTGTTGAGTTAGCCCAGTTGGCCAGCCTAGAGAGGCTAGCCCATGAATCAGTATTTGCAATAAATCCTAAAGAAAAGAAATGGAGTTCTCTTTTCATTGGTTTTTCTTTGTTTCCTATGTTCCTTGGGATATCAATGCCCTTCTTGGAGAGTGGAGAAGGAAACTGGGAGTACTGAAGGACTACAAGCCAACACTTTGCCTGCTGCCTGCTGGAAGTAAGCTTCACTGGCTCAGTCCTGGGATTTGGCTTTAATCAAATCTCTTCTACAGGCTCAGTTCAGAAGCCAATGGAGAAGGAGGGGGGATCTCTAAGCCTTAATAAAGCTGGGGTCCACTTTCTCTTCTCTTCCTGCCCAACTACCTTGCAAATAATTCCTTTCCTATAAAGAGAGAGAGAGAGAGAGAGAAGATACTGGACCAATAGAATGATCAAGAAGGCCAAACCCATTTCTCTCTCTACCCTCTTGGAATCAGCCAGGCTGTCTAAAATAAAACCCCACTGAAACGGATAGAGAGCCATGAAAAACCCATTCCCAAAAAATGAATCCATGCACATATACTGTACTTAGCCTCTTCCACCAATAGTGGTAAGGGGTTTCATGCACTCTAACAAGGCTGCTTAAATAGAAAATAAGAGTAAAAGGGACTTCAAGCAGAGGTGCTCAGGATTGCTAGGGCCCAGGGAAGACAGGACTCCCCCACTCATGCCCTCCCTGTAATATCAGCCTCACCTGCAATGGGGGGCCCAGCAATCATCGGCAGGGCCATCATGCCAAGGAGGTAGCCAATTGCCTGTGAGGCCTGCATTGGGCCCACCAGCTCAAATGCGATGGGGGCCATGATGGTGATGAAGAAGCCATCACACAGGCCCAGGAAGAGGCAGACAACGATGAGGCCCCCGAAGCCCCGGCATAGGGGAATCATCATGGACATCAGGCCCAGGAGCAGGAAGGAGATGACCTAGAGGAGCAAGGGCCTTAGGTCATGTTGTGCTTGTCAGTCAAGACCACATAGCAAATCATATCTTTCTCAGGGTTTCATTTCTACCTCTATAAATTGGAACGGGGGCTGTCAACAGAGAGCAGTTAGGCTAAATACTTACTTAGGCCCCTTCTAAGTCCTGCACTGAAGGATTCAAGGTTTTTAAGAGAGCTCCTGTTTAACTGTGATTCCATCAAGATTTTTTTTAAAAATTAGGGGGTATGGCCCCTGTCCTTAAGAAGTTGTCTTTTCACTGGACTCTAAGCTAAAGGAAATTGCTGTTGTTCTGATCTTGCGTTTGGCTGCCCCAGGCATTAGGGTCAGAATCAGACCATGCTGGTGCTCTCAGATCCAAGATATGGGAGAGGAAGGGAAGGAAGTGAGGATAACTTGGATGATGATTAGATGGGGGCATGAATGGAAGTCACAGCTTCCTGAAATGAGGAAGGACCCAGTGCCCATTTATGTGGGTGGCTGCTTTTAGAAAACACCTTGTCATGAAGGAAACCATTGGGAGGTTTACCCAGGTTCCTTATGATTTAGGACATGGGACACACCACCACCTCAGATAGCATGGCTGTGGGGTCCTCTGGACTTGGCTGGGCACCATGCAAAGGGCAACAAAGGGGACTTTAAGGAGAACCAAGACACTAGGAGGGGTTCTAGGGAGTCTGAAGCCAGCTCAGGGGCATTGACTAGCCACTGGGCTTTCTTTGGACTGAGCAAATTGACTCCAAAACAAAGAAACTGCCTTTCCAAAAGCTAGTTTTTCCCACTCAACAGAGAGAAGAGCAACTGGAAACACAGCTGGTCTTTTGATTAAGGTCATCTGCAACCTGTGTCAGTGAGCCAGACTGAAGACCAGGGCTGTAGGCAGAGAAATAAACCCCCTCCTCCCACCCACTCTAGCCAGCAGAGCCAGGTCATCTCAGGGTCAGGGCTAAGACCTGATCCGTTTACCAAGTCCTTGACAGGACCCAGGATTTTCTAATCCTTCACACAGGCAGGGAAACTTACCCAGGAAGGGTAAGTCACCACATCACCACATAGATGGGGTAGGAGGGTCAAGGCTGTTTCAAACCCTGAAGATTTTCTGTGTTGTATTGGCAGTGGGTTTGCTAGGTTGATCAGTTGGGTTTTAGAGAGGATAAGAAATGTCCTGGCTGTGGCATCTGAGGAAATCCCTTTGTTGGAAGATTTTTGAACTTTGCCTAGGCTGTTTTGGGATACCTAGGTGGAATCTAAGAATAAGAACCCTGATATCCCAGTTTCTCCTCAGGAGATTCATGCACAACTATAAGATAAAACAAGACCCACCTATCAACCAAGTCATAATGGTATGGCAGTTAAGAGTTAATACCATTGTAAAACACAAAGGACCCCATTAACTGATTTCAGTCATCTGTCATTACTACTTATTGTATCTAGCTGCCTGTTAACATCCTCCATGAGGCCTTGCCAAGTTTAGAAATTAAAATCCCTATTTGAACTGAGAATCAGACCTCAAGAATTGGCCCAAAGTGAGGTTGTCCTGCAGGTTGTCACCGTTTCTTTCTAACAGACTGTCCAGGGGCTTGATGCCAGATACATGTGTCTGGGTCTTTGCCAGTAGTAGGAACCACAGGGTCTAGTGGATATCTCTTCAGAATCTGAAGTTGTATACACTCCTTTCTTCTCCCAGGCCTATACTCCTACATCTGACCCAGGGAGAAAGTGAGGCAAATTCCTGTGATGGAGTATCTTGAGTAGCTCAAGAGAAAGAAATTTATCCATGTCTTGTTCTCTCTGCCTGAGACATTTGCCAGCAAGATGAGTTTGGACAAATCACTTTCCCTTTCTAGGCCTCAGTTCCTCAATTTGTAAAATGAGGGAGTTGGACTACAATTGATAAAAATATATTTTAGCTATAACATTCCAAGATTATTTTGTATTACTCTAAGTGGTAAAACTGGGTCAAATAAGACTGGAAAAGGGGAGAGAAGGTGTTGGGTAGGTAGGGGGAATGGTCAGCAGAAGTCCTAGGCCCTAAGTCTAGTTTTGCTTCTGACTAATCAATGCCTCTACCTCCTCTGGAACTCCCTCTGCACAGTAGAAAGCAAAAGCTGATTGGGCCCTATTTCTCTCCTAGAGACTGTGGTGAGAAATGAGCTATATGGCTAGGCAGGGGCTGCTTCTTTTCCTTAAGATAAAGTCCTGGCCAAATGCTAGCTTACCCTGATTTCCAGCACGGTTAGCATCTTGGAGCAACTGATAATGACAGGGAAGACCTGCAGGGGTGGCATATGGAAGAGGCTGAAAAAGCCACACATTCTCCTATGCAAAAAGCTACCCAGATAAGGCACTCACTGATATTTGCACAGGAATTCAGAATTTCATAACTGGTTTACCTCAATCACGGTCTTTTGAGTTGACTTCAGTCAAGTCATTTATCTCTGGGACATAGCTCTGCCATCCATCACTTAGCGTAAAGTGGAATATGAGAAAAGTGCTACATATGAATTCAACTTTGCCATGACTATATGAGTCTTTCCCTCAGTTTCTGTATAATGAGAAGTTGGACTGGATGAACCATAAGGGCATCCCTAGCTCTGACAAAGCAGATTCACCAGCTTTTGCAAATTTAACAGAGTTAAACACAACAGAAAACTTGAATCATATTCTTGTCTAAGACATCTGAGAGTATTAAGGAAAACACTTGAGTCTGTCAGAAGACAGAGAAATCCCAACTATGTCAGGGCCCCTCTCAGGGCCCCTTGGAAAGGCTTTTAGGGCTTTACCAGGAGAGTCAGAACTCAACCACCTTTTTAATGGATCATTTGTGACCGCATGTTTTGAGGGGCTGCTGTTGCCCCTTCACAGGGTTCCACATTCATGTACATTCTGGTAAACCCAGCTGCAGGAGCAAAAAGCATGAACAAGATCAGAAAGGCAATACTGCTGCCAGGTAGACAAAGAGACAGCTTCAACAGTAGTCTCAAGCCAGACCAGAGCCCAATTCACACAGAAAGTGGCCTTCCTAGCATCTAGGTGGCTACTGCCCACAATATGAGGCACTGTGTTGGGGTCCAAAGGATTAAAATCTTGCATGGCTCTAATATTTTTTACTTCCCAAACCCTGGTCACACCTGTCAAAAGAAATTTTGATCCTCGCCTGCAAGGTGAGATAGGAAAGGTGAGAATTATTCTTATTGCACAAATGAGGAAAGTGAGGCCCATAGAGGGGAAGTAAGGTTATGTTTTCTGGCACTTTTTTGGTGTCCATCAGGAAGATAGCATTTGAGAGCCAATGCCTGGTACAAGTGACCATGGAAGTATAAGGAGTGAATGACTTGAACCTGGACTTAAAGGAGAGAAGCACTGGGCCACAGAATACTACAGATGCCCAAGACCTTCCAAGAGAGTATGGGAGAGCAAGGAGATCAGTCCTCAATGGGGACAACATCTAACTCCTGGCCTCAGTTTCCCTATTTCAGATGGAAGAGCTATTATTAATAAATGCTTTCTTTGAAAGTGTTCTTAGAGTTTCCATTTACACACTCCTCTCACTGGATCCTCACTCCATCTTGATGAAGGAGGCAGAACAAGGATGACAGTCTTCAGTTGAAAGAAGGGAAACTGAGGCTCAGAGAATTTGATCGACTTTCCCATGTTGAACAATAAGCTCGTGTCAAAGCTGGGGCCCAGGGCACAGTAATGACACAACCTACCATTCTATCCCAAAGGCAGGGGGTTACCTAGCATCTGTGGCAGGCCCTCCCCACACTACTGTGGTAGGGCAGGGTGGTCACACTCACCTGCAAGTAGATCTTCTTAAGTCCAGGAATGGAGTCACTGACACGGCCTGACACAAGGCGCCCAAGGCCTGAGGTAGCCCCAATACACACCAAGAGCACCCAGGTCTGTTTGATTTCCAAGAACTCCTCCTCCACATACTTCATCTGAAAAGCATAGCACCAGGACCCCCAGGGACAGGAGGAAGAAAAAGAGCTGACTGGTTAACTGTTTGCATATCCAAACCCCTCTACTGCTTACTTTCCTGGACCATGGCAAGAGCTCCCTCCCCTACAACCCCCTCCTTTGTAGCCCTAGCTCCAGAACAAGTTTCTGGCTGCTTCTAATTGCTTAAAAGGCTTCATGTGCCTTGGCTCTTTGGATTCTGGGCTTCTGAGCAATAGCTGAGGGGAGTGGGTATCTCCAAGCCCCTTCCAAGCCCTGGCAGGACAGACTACAGACAGCCTTAATAACTAAGAAAATCCAAGGGCTCCCCCAAAATCTCCCCATTCCCTGACCCAGAACTGATAGCCTGGGGCAACAGCAGGTCACCAGGGGAGAAGATCCACCAACTTCCACATAATGCTTCCAGAAGTGTGTTTTAAGAAACACGAGGTCTATGGAAGATAATAACTGGACTACAACTGACAGTTCTGTGGAAGTAGAATTTGGGTGGATAATGGTTAAATAAAGCTAAATGGATTTCTTTTACTGCTGGATTTTTGGTACCTTTAAAAGATTGCAACAATATGAAGCTAGAAATATTGATTATATGTTGATTCCTGAACAAATCATTTGACCACAAACACCGGCATTCCATAGAACACACTCTTAGGAAACCCTATCCTTGGATCATCTGGGCCAGTCTTCCATCCCAATGATGCTTATCTTCTCCTGAAAACCTATCATCTAGATTTATCAGTGGGAACCCCACTGATAAAGCATGGGCTTTCCCCTAAGGAACTCTACCCTTTTCCCATTGAGGTTTTCCCTCAGTCTGTTCTTTCTCACTCTGCATCTCTTCAAACATTGTTTGGTCTCTTTTTCCAAAGGTCCCAGCTCTGCCCTTTCACTGTCCTTCACCCCTACCCTCTGGACCTCAGGCAGGCTAAGGGCAGCTTCTTGGAGGTAAGGTGGGTCCACCCTAGTATTCCTTACCAGGTGTACATAGGGAACGAAGTAGCCAAGGGCAGCAGCAGCAATCCCGAAGGCCCAGATGCGGTAGGTACGTTGACGGAATACTCGCATGTTGAAGTACTTTCTAAGTTGAGACAGAATGCGTTGGCACAGGGTGCGGACACCTCTCTTGTTTGGGGTGTCCTGGGAACTGGGTAGGAGTGGCCGGTAGGTGAGCGAAAGCAGCGTAAGAATAAACATGAAGGTACTCAGCACCTGGAAGGTTTGGGCGAGCTTGATCTTAGCCCCCAGTGTTTTGATGAGAAGAGGAAAGGATATGGAGAAGATGCTACTCCCAGCAGACACCACACCATTGGCCAGACCCAGACGGCGTTGGAAGTAGTGGCCCAGGATGACGAGAGATGGCTGAAAGGCGAAGGAACAGCCACAACCAAAGAGAATCCCATAGGTGAAATAACGCAGGCTTAGTGAGCTGTGGGAGAAACACCAAGAGCTATTCTCAGCAGCCTGACCAGCAATCCACCTGCCCTCTCCCATCACCCTCCTGAGACCTGCATACCCCCACCATAACCCACAGCCCCACTTACCACTGACCCTCAGAACAGACAAAGAACAGGACTTTCTTATCCCTATTTTGCAGATGAGGAAACAGAGGCTCAGAGGAGTAATTTACCCAGTGTAGCATAACTGGGGATCAGCAAAACTTGGATTTGACTCTAGGTCTGCATGACTCTAGTTTGAATCATAGTACCCCATCAAAGAGAATTGCTCAAAAGAATGCCAGAACCAACCTATGCAATGGCAGGAGAAGAGGCTACAAGGAGTAAGTCAGGGCCTTAGAACAGTTTTGCCTGCTGCTCACCTAGACACCATGTGTAGGCTGGTAGCCAAAGCTTTATCCCAAGTAACAACAAAGGTCTGCAGGGAGCCAAGATCCTGGAAGGTCAAGATCTTCCATGGGACTCTAGTATCTTTCTCTATGCTCAGGGCCCTTCATATTTCAGAAAATGGCTGGTAGTTTCCTGAGAAACCTCATCCCCAACCCTACCCAAGGTCTGGATATCCCAAGACCCTTTACTCCAGACCCTAGATGATCTCCCTGGGGATCCTGAAGTAAGGAGTCCCTTTAACTTCCAGAGCCTGGCTCCTGTTTGCTGGACATGGTATGGCTTAGCCTCCCAGAGCAGCCTGGCTGCTTGATGAGAAGTGGAGCCTCAAAGAAATTGTGGGCCTGGCCAAGTAAGATAGGTTCTGGCTTAAAACTCTTAGGTTCTGCTGTGGCCATAAGCCTCTGTAACAGAAGGCAAAGTGTCAAAAGAGAAAAGGCCATGGGAAGATCAGCATGGCCAGCCGTCTGCCCTTAGACAATATTGGCACAACCTAGTGAAGAATTTTGTTTTCTTTTTGAAGCTTCCACATATTTTGCAATAGTTCTTATCTGACCATTTAATTAACTAATACTCTCTATGGTCAGGCAGTTGCTCTCCATAGATGGACTCAGTCCTCATACAGCAAAGGATTAGGTCTCTGCTATAGAGATGATGTGGTGTTAGCACTCATGATTCTAAGACAACTATATCACCATTGCTTTTCTTTATTTTTATTTTTATTGAAATGTTTATTTAAATTCCAGTTAGTTAACGTACAGTGTAATATTAGTTACAGGTGTACAATATAGTGATTCAACACTTCCATACAACACTTGGTGCTCATCCCAACAAGCTTACTCTTTAATCCCCATCACCCATTTAACCAATCCCCCAACCCACTTCTCTGGTAACCATCAGTTTGTTCTCTGTAGTTAAGAGACTGTTTTACGATTTGCCTCTCTCTTTCCCCCCTATGTTCATCTGTTTTGTTTCTTAAATTTGACATATGACTGAAGTCATATGGTATTTGTTTTTCTCTGACTGACTTATTTCACTTAGCATAATACTCTCTAGCTCCATCCATATTGTTGCAAATGGCAAGATTGCTTTTCATCTGCTTATATTCACTGGATATGAGCAAAAGCTTTAGTTTTAAAAGGGTTGCCTCCACTTGGAACACATAGCTAAGCCAACTGCTCCTCTTCTGTCAGATTTTTGGGGATTGGCCTGGTCTGGGGGCCTTGTCTAAGGGAGAGGAGTTAAGAAAGTCTAAGGG
Organism: Neomonachus schauinslandi; assembly: GCF_002201575.2. Taxonomy (NCBI): domain Eukaryota; kingdom Metazoa; phylum Chordata; class Mammalia; order Carnivora; family Phocidae; genus Neomonachus; species Neomonachus schauinslandi. Next base: position 67,338,757 of record NC_058419.1, read on the forward strand.
AGACCTTCAAGGAGAGGTCCAGTGGGGGCAAAGCATGGGATTTAGTTCAGAGTGCTATCTGATAGATCTATTTCTAGCAGGGCCTCAAGACAGGAAGCCCCTGCATAGGCTTGCCAAGGCTTCCCCAGCCCTGCCTACACTCTGTCCCATCTCATGCCATCTAAAGGAACTCAGAACCCTGATTCAGACAACAGGAAGGATGACTTAGAGTGCTAGCCACAAGCAGAACCATTTTTCCACTGGACATGAAACCATCCAGATAGTTTCTTGGCTCTAAAGATGTTCTTACAGAAAAGGCAAAGGGGGTGGGGAAGTGCTTAGGGGCTGGAGAACAGAATGCCTACTTCATTGTGCCTAAAGAAGAGTGCCAGAAAAAAATACATCCGAGCTCCTTCCCCTTCTGTAACTGAGCCGATGTGTACTGGAAGAGAAATGGGATCCGTATGTTGCTAATTTGTTTACACTTTGCTCTGGTCTGCATTAAAAAACAGGGCTCTGCTGTGTAGTGCTGAGACTGGAGCCACTTCTGAGGCCTAGCTTCTTCCCTCAAGGGGCCAGGCACCAGCTTGCTGAAGGCAAATGAGGCCAACCACCAGAGGGATCCTGAAAGGGCTTGGGAAGGGGGGGCTGCCGTAGGAGGGCTGAGCACATTCCAAGCAGGACATGGTTTTCCCCTCCTCTGTCCCAGTTGGATGGGACCAAGCCAAGAAATCATTGTAGGCCGTATCCAAGCTCGGCTGGAAGGTAGGCTGGGTAGCCAGAAATGCTCAAGTCATAAAGAAAGCTGGCTCCCTCTCACAGGGCCCAGTTGTGGCAGAACCCAGTTATCATTCTCCACTGCGAGTGGAACCTTAGGCCTAGAGAGTATAACCATAATCCTTCTCTGGTGAGCCAAGATCAGAAAGCAAGTCCCTGACAAGTTAGCCATGTCTCCAGGCCAGCATTGTCATACACCAGCCCAGGCAGATTGGAAGCAGGAAGTATAATAACTTCCAAAGTGTCTTTGGCAGAAAGTCAACAGACTTCTTTAGGAGTCCCATATTCCTCAGGCCATGGTGGAAGGTTTTTATTTCTCCCCTCCCGGGCAGACATGCTTCTGCAGGGTTGGCAGAAAGAAACCAGAGAATGAACTTATAGCCTACTTCTTGCCTGATACTGCCACGTTTTGACAGTAGGACCAAATGGACCAGAGTTTGAGGTTAGCCTAGGCCTAGGTGGGTAGCTGGGTGCTAGGTCTAGACCCCCAGTGAGGGATGCTTTTAAACATCCCTTCTCATGCCCAAGACATGGTCTTTTTTCTTTCCCAAATTATCCATACATTGGCAGCCAGAAATACCTGAAAAGGAGCCAGAAATGCTAAAAAGCCTTGGGTTCAGCTGACTTCTTTTTCAATATAAGATTCCCTCAGGAATCCTGTAAGGTAGGTGTTTCACATGCGTTCACTCCAGAAGCTCATTCCCAGGAAGGCAAGTGAGGTCATGAGTTGTGTGGCATATTGAAGGGGAATAGAATGGCAGAGCTGGAAGAGACCTGAAAAGACTATCTGGTCTAATCCCCTCATGTTATAGATATAGAAACTGAGATAGGGGAATGGTACTCATCATTGAGTGGCTATAGCCATTTAGTTGCCAAAACTGGACTTAGGCCCAGCTTTATGAACTCCCAAGCTTAGGCTTCTCCCACCACTTTGGAACTCTGGGGTCCTCTTTGGGGATATTGTATACCAATGTGTCCTGTAGACCCTACCTAGATGAATCCCATTGGACAATGATTCTCAGGAGCAGGGTCTTTGAGGAGCCTACATGGAAAGGGCCACAGCGGATTCTGCAATGAGAAGTGTCCCTAGTTGAAGCCCAGAAAGAAGCCAACCTTCAGCCTTGGGCAAATGGCCAGCAACTCCTAGCCTTACCTGGTAAAGGAGCTGGTATGGAGGCCTATGAAAGCGACAGCAGCCCCTGCAGTTGCTGTGATTCGGCAGCCCAAACGATCAGTGAATATACTCACAATGGGAGAACAGAAGAAGATCATGCCCATTGAGAGGGCTCCTACCCATGCTGCAGAGAAAAGAAGCACAAAGACAACTTAGCTTAACATGGCACCCAGTGATGCAGCTGGTATCTCAGTTCTTCTTTTCTGGCCTTTCACAGGGGACATTGCATTGGCCTCACTGCCATCCTGCTAGTCCCTAATGGTCAGAGAAGTTAGGTGGCTTCCATAAGCACCTGTAGCAGGGCAATGTGAGAACCAGGAGTTTAGTTAATAAGCACACCTAGAACTTCAGAGCTGGGGTAGGGGACCTTTAGAGATCAAGTCTATGATGGGATCTTCTAGCTAGTCACCACATGGCTGTACTACATTTCTCAGCTACTTTGGCTGTTTGGTATGACCATATGACTGAATTCTGACCAATAGGATGTGTGTTAAATAATATACACCACTTCTAGGCCAGGACCATAAAAAACTCCCATGAGATTTCTGCTTTCCTGTGAGCTACAACTGCAAAGTGACCTTGCAAGCCATGTATTAAGACTGGTAGAACTGCCATCAGTTCCGTCTGGGCCCCTAGATAACTACATGGAGCAAAGTTCCCTCTCCAATCTGGAACCCCTTCCCTGGACATTGCATAAGAAATAAAGAAACTTCTTTTTTAAAATTTAAATTCAATTAATTCACATATAATGTATTATTAGTTTCAGAGGTAGAGTTTAGTGATTCATCAGTTGCATATAACACCCAGTGCTCATTACATCAAGTGCCCTCCTTAATGCCCATCACCCAGTTACTCCATCCCCCCACCCACCTCCCCTCCAGCAACCATCAGTTTGTTTCCAATAATTAGGAGTCTTTCAAACTTCTTGTCCTTTAAGCCACTGAATTTTTGAGGGCCATTTGTTACAGCAGTTAAACCAACATAAACTAAAACAAAAAGATTCCTCCACTACCATTTTACTGATAAACAGGCCCAGAAATGTGAAGGGACTTACCAAAGATCACACAGCAAGTTAGTGGCAGAGCTGGGACTCAAACCCAACTCTTCTTATTCCTAGTCCAAAGTTCATTGTATTATGTCTTCTACTGGGATGAGTGAAGCTTTCCATAATTGGAGGTGTGCAAGCAGATGCTAGATATAAAACAGGGGATTCAAGAATCGGGATCAGATTTGGACTAGCCAACATTTTAGGCCCTTCCAGGCATGCTAAGCCAGATTTATAGCCTTAAGCATGTTCTACCTGGCTTCAGGGCCAAGGAGCATGGGAGTTAATTAAGCCTTCAGGAGCTAAGGTAAAGCTTGTGTTGGCCATTGGAACAGTCCTATAAAGATATTAAGACTAAAGAGCAGGGACGTCCACAGACAAAGGCCTCCTAGAATTGTATGAGGACACAAGGCAGATTTAGGAGCCACCCAGAGATTTCTAAGGACATTGTGCAAGAGGTCATGCAATCCTTCATCAGAGCCTATGTTTGGCAAATCCCTAACTCCAAACTCAAATAAAAAGAGTTTATTCTGTTTATAAAGGTTCTTAAGTGTCTGTAACAATCCTCACCAGGGAGGAAGAAATTTACCATTTTACTTAGATTCTTTCAGCCCATTTCCCTTTGCTTACCCCTCAGAAAGAAAGCTCTTTTTTTTTTTTTCTTCAAAAGCTGTTGTCAAGTTTCTTCTCAGGCCTCTTTTCTAGGCAAAATAATATTAGTTGCCTTAACTTTTTTCCTTAGCTTTAATTTCTAACTCCGTACTTTCAGAGCTCTCCTCTGAACATGTTCCAAGTCTTCATATCATCATCAAAAAGCATTCACTGAGTATCACCTGAGCAAGGTACCAGGACAGTTTCTGGCTCTCTTCGATCGTGGAACCCCAAGTTGGTCAGAGGAATGCAGTCTCAGTTGGGTCAAGGCTAGTCCACCATCTGTGTCTCTTATCTCAGTGCCTAAGAGGTTGCTCAGATCCCCACTGGGAATCTTTGCTTTGCTGGGGCACCAACTTGAGCCCTAGCTGCCTGGCTTCAAAAGTACTGGCCTGGGACAGCAGGAAACCTGAACTTTCTCATCACAATTTTACCTCTTATCTTGCAGTTTCACCTCTTATCAGCCGTGGGACCTTAAGCAAGTCACACAGCACTTCTCTAATCCTGTTCTCTTATCTGTAAAATGGGGATTAAAATTCCCGATGTGCCTTCCTCCGAGTTTTCTTTTAAATAATAATCAGATGTAATCATACTTAAGATAGCTTTATAAATACCAATAGTCACACCATATACAAAAATTAATGCAAATGGATCATAGGCTTAAATGTAAAACTTAAAACTAAAAAACTTACAGAACAGAGTGTAGGAGAAAATCTTTCTGACCTTTAGGTAGGCAAAGATTTCACAGAAATTAACAAAAAGTATGATCCATAAAAGAAAAACACTGATACATTAGACTTTATTAAAATTTAAAATTTCTGCCTTTCATAAAATACTGTTATCAGAATGAAAAAGCAAGCCACAGGCTGGGAAAAATATTTACAACACACACATCTGATAAAAAGACTGGTATCCAGAACACAAGTGTTAGTTGACTCTCATAACTCAATAAGAATAAAGCAAGCAATCCAGTTTAAAACATGGGCAAAAGATGTGAACAGACATTTCACACATATACACACACTATGAATGACAATTAAGCACATGAAAATATGCTCAATATCATTAATCATTCAAGAAATGCATATTAAAGCCACAGTGAGATACCCCTACATACCCACTAAAAAGGTTTTTAAGAAATCGCAATGCCTACTACTGGAGAGGATGGAGAGGAACTGGAAATCTCATACACTGCTGGTGGGAATGCAAAATGGTACACCAACTTTGGAAAACAGTTTGGCAGATTCTTATGAAGTTCAACGTACAATTACCACATGACCTTGTAATCCCACTCCTAGGTATTTCCCTAAGATAAATGAAAACTTAAGTTTACACAAAAACCTATACCTAGATGTTCATAGCAGCTTTTTTTGTTTTGCTTTGGTTCTTGTTTTTTTTTTTTTAATTTTATTTAAATTTTAGGTAGTTAACATACAGTGCAATATTGGTTTCTGAAGTAGAATTCATAATTCATCATTACATACAACACCCGGTGCTCATCATAACACATGCCCTCCTTAATCCCCATCACCCGTCTAGCCCATCCCCAACCCACCTCCCTCCATCAACCCTCAGTTTGTTCTCTATCATTAAAAAAAGACATCCAGATGGCCAAACAGACACATGAAAAACTGCTCAACATCACTCATCAGGGAACTCCAAATCAAAACCACAATAAGACACCATCTCACACCTGTCAGGATGGCTAAAATTAGCAACACAAGGAACAACAGGTGTTGGCAAGGATGCGGAGAAAGGGGAAACCTCTTGCACGCAAGGTACACAAACTGGTACAGCCACTCTGGAGAACAGTACAGAAGTTCCTCAAAAAGTTAAAAATATACCTACCCTAAGATCCAGCAATTGCACTACTAGGTATTTACCCAAAGGATACAAAAATACAAATTCAAAGGGACACATGCACCCCAATGTTTATAGCAGCATTATCTACAATAGCAAAAAAATGGAGAGAGCCCAAATATCCATCGACTGATGAATGGATAAAGAAGATATGGCATATATATATACAATGGAATATTACTCAGCAGCTTTTTTAAAATAACTGCCAAAACCTGGCAATAACTCAGAATGTACTTCAACCAGTAAATGGATAAGGGGGTATACATTAATACAATAGATTACAACTCTGCAATAAACAGGAATGACCTATTGATAACAGCAAAAACTTCAACAATTCTCAAAGTCATTACACGAAGTTAAATAAGCCAGACACAAATGATTTTATTTATATAAAATTCTGGAAAGGCAAAACTATGGGGACAGAAAAATAGATCAGTGAGTACCAGGAGGAAGGATGGGGGTAGGGAGAGGATTCATTACAGGGGAGCATGAGGGAACTTTCTGGAGTGATGAAATGTTATATATTTTAACTCTAGTATGGAGTTCATAGGACTGAGCATATAAAAAGGGTGAATATTACCATAGTAAATTATACCTCAACAAATCTGATGTTATAAAAAAAAAAAAAAGGAGAGAGGGCAGGGAAGCAGAAAGTGCCAGTGGGAGATCTCATTTATGATGTATGTATTTTTATTCTGGAAGGATTTAAAAAAAAATAGTTCTAGTGTATTGTCAAAGAGGAAAATACTACATTAACTAAATCATCTTGCTGACATTTAATCAACTAGAACTCATGATTATTTGGCCCTTCTGAATATCTACAATACAATGAAAACTGAGGACTGGGCTTGAGGGTAACTTTTGTACAAAGAAAGTTTAAATTATATTTGATATAGCATTTTTCTGGTTAATGACATGTGTCCATCATTATGGATCATACAGAATATTTTCACTGCCCTAAAAATCCTGTGCTCCACCTATTCATCCTGCCTCACCCTTCCAACATCTGGCAACCACTGATCTTTTTACTGTCTTTATAGTTTTGCCTTTTCCAGAATGTTACATAGTTGGAGTCATACAGTGTGTAGTCTTTTCAGATTGGCTTCCTTCACTTAGTAATATGCATTTAAGGTTTCTCCATGCCTTTTCATGGCTCAATAGCTCATTTCATTTTTAGCATTGAATAATATTCCATTGTCTGGCTGTACTACAGTTTATTTATCAACTCACCTACTGAAATGAAGGACATCTTGGTTGCTTCCACATTTTGGCAAATATGAATAAAGCTGCTAGAAACATTTGTGTGCAAATTTTTGTGTGGACATACATATTTGATATATTTGGTTAAATACTAAGGAGCTCAATTGTTAGATCGTATGTTTAATTTTGTAAGAAACTGCCAAACTGTCTTCCAAAGTGGCTGTACCATTTTCCGTTCCCACTGGCAATGAGTGAGAGTTCTTGTTGCTCCACATCCTTCTGACATTTGGTGTTGTCAGTGTTCCAGACTTTGACCATTCTGATAGGTATGTAGTGGTATGTCATTTTTTAAAAAATTTTTTTAATTTAAATTCAATTTAATTAACATATAGTATATTATTAGTTTCAGAAGTAGAATTCAGTGATTCATCAGTTGCATACAGCACCCAATGCCCATTACTTCAGGTGCCCTCCTTAGTAATGCTCATCACCCAGTTACCCCATCCCCCTACCCACCTCCCCTCCAGCAGCCCTGTTTGTTCCCTATAGTTAAGAGTCTCTTATGGTTTGCCTCACTCTCTGTTTTCGTCTTTTATATTTTTCCTCCCCCTCCCCTATGTTCATCTGGTTTGTTTCGTAAATTCCACATATGGGTGAAATCATATGGTATTTGTCTTTCTCTGACCGACTTATTTTGCTTAGCTTAATGCTCTCCTGTTATGTCCATATCATTGCAAATGGCAAGATTTCATTCTTTTTGATGGCTAATATTCCATTACATATATATACTACATATATATATAAAATGATGTCCATCGACAGATAAATGGATAAAGAAGATGTGATATATAGATATAGATATATAGATATAGATACATACACACACATACATACATCTGAACTCTTTCCATAATTTGGTCATTGTTCTTTTCATTTGCATTTCCTTGATGACATATGAAGTTGAGTACCTCTTTGTATGGTTTTTTCTCATCTGTGTATTTTCTCTTTTTTTAAGTTTCTATTTAAATTCCAGTTAACATAGAGTGTAATATTAGTTTCAGGTACACAATATACTGATTCAACAATTCCATACAACACCTGGTGCTCATCACAAGTTCACTCCTTAATACCCATCACCTATTTAACCCATTCCCCAACCCACGTCTTCTTTTTTTTTAAGATTTTATTTATTTATTTGACAGAGAGATATATATAGCGAGCACAAGCAGGGAGAGCAGGAGAGGGAGAATCAGGCTCCCTGCTGAGCAGGGAGCCCAACACAGGGCTAGATCCCAGGACCCTGGGATCATGACCTGAGCCAAAGGCAGATGTTTAACCAACTGAGCCTAGGCACCCCTACGTCATCTTGTAACCATCAGTTTGTTCTCTATAGTTAAGAATCTGTTTCTTGGTTTGCCTCTCTCTCACACATATAGGTCTTTTTTTAGAGGGCAGAGCAGCAGAAGGAAAGGGAGAGAGAGAATCTTAAGTAGGCTCCATGCCCAGCATGGAGCCAGATGCAGGGCTTGAGATCATGACTTGAGCCAAAATCAAGAGTGGATGCTTAGCCGACTGAGCCACCCAGATGCCCCTCACATTTAGGTCTTTAATCCATTTTAAATTTATTTTTTGCTATGGTGTAACAAAGTGGTCCAGTTTCATTCTTTTGCATGTTACTGTCCAGTTTTCCCAACGCCACTGTTGTCTTTTTCCCATTGGATATTCCTGTTTTGTCGAAGATTAATTGATCATATAGTTGAGGGTTCATTTCTGGGTTTTCTATTCCATTCCATTCATCTATGTGTCTGTTTTTGCACCAGTACCATACTGTTTTGATCACTACAGATTTGTGATATAACTTGAAGTCTGAAATTGTGATGCCCCAGCTTCACTTTTTTTTTTCAAGGTTGCTTTGGCTGTTTGGGGTCTTTTGTAGTTCCGTACAAATTTTAGGATTGTTTGTTCTAGCTCTGTGTAAAATGCTGGTGGTATTTTGATAGGAACTGTATTAAATGTGTAGATTGCTTTGGGTAGGATAGACATTTTAACAGTATTTGTTCTTCCAATCCATGAGCATGGAATGTCTTTCCATTTCTTGGTGTCCTTTTCAGTTTCTTTCATCAGTGTTTTATAGTTTACAGAGTACAGGTCTTTTACCTCTTTGGTTTGGTTTACTCCCATATATCTTATTGTTTCTGGTGCAATTGTAAATGGCATTGATTTTTTTAAAAGATTTTATTTATTTATTTTTCAGAGGGAGAGAGAGAGAATGAGCACAGGCAGGTGGAGTGGCAGGTGGGGGAGAGGGAGAAGCAGACTCCCCGCTGATCAAGGAGCCCGATGCAGGACCCAATCTCAGGACCCTGAGATCATGACCTGAGCTGAAGGCAGACGTTTAACTGACTGAGCCACCCAAGTGTCCCGGCACAGATTTCTTTATTTCCATTTCTGCTACTTTATTATTGGTCTATAGAAATGCAACAGATTTCTGTACACTGATTTTGTATCCTGTGACTTTATTGAATTCATTTATCAGTTCTAGCAGGTTTTTTTGGTAGAGTCTTTTGTGTTTTCTATATATAAGTTCATGTCATGTGGAAATAGTGAAAGTTTTACTTCCTCCTTGACAATTTGGATGCCTTTTATTTCTTTTTGTTGTCTGATTGCTGTGGCTAGGACTTCCAGTATTATGTTAAATAACAGTGGTGAGAGTGGACATCCCTGTCTTCTTCCTGACCATAGAGGAAAAGCTTTCAGGTTTTCCCCATTGAGTATTATGTTACCTTTGGGCTTCTCATATATGGCCTTTATTATGTTGAGATATATATGTTCCCTCTAAACCTACTTTGTTGAGGATTTTTATCAAGAATGGATATTGTACTTTATTGAATGCCTTTTCTGCATCTATTGAAATGATCACATTTCTTATCCTTTCTTTTACTAATGTGGTGTATCACGTTGATTTGCAAATATTGAACTATTCTTGCAACCCAGGAGTAAGTCCCACTTGATCATGGTGAATGATTCTTTTACTGTATTGCTGGATTCAGTTTGCCAGTATTTTATTAAGAATTTTTGCATCTGTGTTCATCAGGGATATTGACCTGTAGTTCTTTTTTTTTAGTGATGTCTTTATCTGGTTTTGGTATCAGAGTAATGCTGGCTTCATAGAATGAATTTGGAAGTTTTCCTTCCTTTTCTATTTTTTGGAATAGTTTGAGAAGAATAGATATTAACTGTTCTCTAAGTGGTAGAATTTGCACATGAAACTGTCTGGTCCCAGACTTCCATATGTTGGGAGTTTTTGATGACTGATTCAATTTCTTTGCAGACTATCAGTCTGTTCAAGTTTTCTATTTCTTCCTCTATCAGTTTTGATAGTTTATATGTTTCTAGGAATTTACCCATTTCTTCCAGGTTGTCTAATTTGTTGGCATATAGTTTTTCATAATATTCTAATTGTTTGGATTTCTGTGGTGTTGGTTGTTCTTTCTCCTCTCTCATTTGTGGTTTTATTAATTTGGGTCCTTTCTCCTGTCTTTTTGATAAGTCTGGCTAGAGGTTAACCAATTTTATTAATTTTTTCAAAGAATCAGCTCCTGGTTTCATTGATCTGTTCTATTATTTTCTTAGTTTCTATATCATTTATTTCTGCTCTAATCATTATTATTTCCTTCCTTCTGCTGCCTTTAGGCTTCACCTGTTCTTTTATTAGCTCTTTTAGGTGTAAGGTTAGGTTGTTGCTTTGAAATTTTTCTTGCTTCTTGAGGTAGGCCTGTAATACTATATACTGCCCTCTTAAGACCACTTTTGCTGCATCCCAAAGGTTTTGGACAATTGTATTTTCATTTTAATTTGTTTCCATGTATTTTTTAAATTTCTTCTTTGATTTCCTGGTTGATACATTTATTGTTTAGTAGCATGTTGTTTAACCTCCCTGTATTTGTGGTCTTTCCAAATTTTATCTTGTGATTTTCTTCTAGTTTCATAGCATTTTGGTCAGAAAAGCTGCATGGTACAACTTTAATCTTTTTGTATTTGTTGAGGCCTGTTTTGTGACCTAATATGTGCTCTATTCTGGAGAATGTCCATGTGCACTTGAAAAGAATGTGTAGGGCGCCTGGGTGGCTCAGTCATTAAGCGTCTGCCTTCAGCTCAGGTCATGATCCCAGGGTCCTGGGATCGAGTCCCACATCGGGCTCCCTGCTCGGCGGGAAGCCTGCTTCTCCCTCTCCCACTCCCCCTGCTTGTGTTCCTGCTCTCGCTATCTCTCTCTCTGTCAAATAAATAAATAAAATCTTTAAAAAAAAAAAAAGAATGTGTAGGGGCGCCTGGTAGCTCAGTCAGTTAAGTGTCTGCCTTTGGCTCAGGTCATGATCCCAGGGTCCTGGGATTGAGCCTGCATCAGGCTCCCTGCTCAGCAGGAGCCTGCTTCTCCCTCTGCCTGCTACTCCCTCTGCTTGTGCTCTCTCTATATATATATGTCAAATAAATAAATAAAAACTTTAAAAATAGAGAGAAGAGAAAAGAATGTGTATTCTGCTGTTTTAGCATGGAATGTTCTGAATATATCTATTAAGTCCGTTTGGTCCAGTGTGTCATTCAAAGCTATTGTTTCCTTGTTGATTTTCTGCTTAGATGATTTGTCCGTTGATGTAAGTGGGGTGTTAATGTCCCCTACTATTATTATATTATTATCAACTAGCTCTTTTATGTTTGTCATTGATTGTTTTATTGATTTGGGTGCTCCCATGTTGTGTGCATAAATATTTACTGTTGTTAGATCTTCTTTTTGGATTGTCCCTTTTATGATTACACAGTGCCGTACTTTGTCTCTTGTTACAGTCTTTGTTTTAAAGTCCAGTTTGTCCGATATAAGTAGTGCTACTCCATCTTTCTTTTGATATCCATTTGTATGATAAATGTTTCTCCATCCCCGCACTTTCAATCTGCAGGTGTCTTTAGCTCTAAAATGAGTCTCTTGTTGGCAGCATACAGATGGGTCTTTTTAAATTATTATTCATTCTGACACCCTATGTCTTTTGACTGGAGTGTTTAGTCCACTTACATTCACAGTAATTACTGATAGATATGTATTTATTACCATTTTATTACTTGTTTTGTCATGTTTTCCTGAGATTTTCTCTGATCCTTTCTTGCTTTTGTTACTTTTGGTCTCTCCTTTGTGCTCAAAGCCTCCGTTTTAATATTTCTTGTAGGACTGGTTTAGTGGTCATGAACTCCTTTAGTTTTTGTTTATCTGGGAAACCCTCTACTTCTCCTTCTAGTTTAAATGATAGCTTTGCTGTATAGAGTATTCTTGACTGCACATTTTTCCCATTCAGCACTTAGAATATATCAAGCCACTTTCTTCTGGTTTGCCAAGTTTCTGTTGAGAAATCCCCAGCTAGTCTCCCAGGTTTCCCCTGTAAGTTAAGGCCTTCTTTTATCTTGATGCTTTTAAGATTTTTTTCTTTATCACAATATTTTACCAATTTAATTAAAATGTCTTGGTGTTGGCCTCCTTTTGTTGATTTTGATGAGAGTTCTCCCTGACTCCTGGATGTGGATATCTGTTCCCTTTCCCAGATTAGGGAAGTTTTCAGCTATTATTTCTTCAAATAAATTTTCTTACCCTTTTCTCTCTCTTTTTCTTCTGAGACTCCTACAATACAAATGTTATTACATTTGAGGGAGTCATTGAGTTGCCTAAGTCTATCCTTGTGTTGCATAATTCTTCTTTCCCTCTTTTGTTAAGCTTCATTACTTTTCATTACTTTGTTTTCCAGGTCACTAATTCATTCTTCTGCTTCTTCCAGCCCGCTGTTCATTGCATCAAGCCTGTTTTCAATCGCATTTATTGTACTCTTCATCTCTGACTGATTCTTTTTTTAACCCTTTTATCTCTGTGGTAAAGGTTTCCCTGATGTCTTCTTTCTTTTCGCAAGCACAGTGTGTATCCTTATGATTGTTGCTTTAAATTCTCCATCAGGCATGTTACTTACATCTGTTTCAGTTAGATCTCTGGCCGTGGCCTTATCTTCTTTCATTTGGGATAAATTCCTCTGTCTTTGCATTTTGTCTAAATCTCTGCCTTCTTCTTTGTGTTAGAAAAGCCAGTTATGTCTCCTGCTCCAGAAAGTAATGATCTTGTGAGGAAGGGGTCATTAATGCCCAGGGCCTGGTACTTCAGGAAGTGTCTCTGGTGTGCACCGCATGTGCTCTGCTATTGTGTTTTGGCTGCTCTGTCCTCAGGCGAGTCCTCTGCAGAGGTTCTCCTTGCCTGCTGTGGGCAGTGTTTGGTCCCTGGCCTGAATGTGGCAAGTTTCAACTAGGTGTCCTCTGGTCTGCTTATGAAATGAGACTGGACACCTCCTCCACCAGAACTGAGGCCCTGCAGAACTCTCTGGTCAGGAGATGTGGTGTGGGCAGGGGTTTGTGCTGGTCTGGGGAGGGGCCTGCTGCACTGGGACTGAAGCAAGCATGACTGAGAAGGGTAATCCCACCAGAGCACAGGGGTGGTGGAACCTGTATGCAAGTTTGGCAGCCAGTGTCAGCGCTATGCTGTTTCCTGCAGGTGGCTCTGTGTTTAATCTGAGGAGTCGGGGAGGGGAATGTCACCCACCAGCTCCTTTGTTTCAGGAGAGGTATTTCTGTGAATGCTGCCTCTCAGGGATGGCTCCGAGAAGAGCGAATAATCTCCCCACTGTGTACCCCAGGTACTCTTCAGATTGCTGTTTCCACTCTCTGCCCCTGGTTGTTTGCCTGCCTTCTCTCCAGAAGCAGCACAGTGCCCTTGGGGCTCTATCCCAGCCAAGTCTGCTGACTTTATAACTCCAGGCTTTAAGCCCCACTGGTTGCCAACACTCATGAAATTCAGCCCCTCTCATTTTCTATGCCAATGGCTTTGGGGAAATGTTCTCCTTGTGCATTCCCTTGTGTGCTCCTCTCTCTCTTGCCCTTCTCTATGACCAGCGCTCCCTTCCCCTCCACAGCATCCGTGATCCATTTCTCCTCTAAACCACATCTCCACACTTCCTACCATCTTCAGTGTGGTCTCTTCTCTTCTTTTAGTTGTGGAGTTTTTTTCTTTTGGTCTTCAGATTAATTTCTGGGGTATTTAGGATAATTTGATAGTTATTTAATTGTGTTCAAATGGGACAAGGCAAGCATAAGTCCTCCTATTCTGCTACCATCTTCCTCTGAGATCTGTGCATTTTCTTTGATAAGGTTTCTGTTAAACTTTGGCACATTTTTTAACTTGGCTATTCATTTTCTTATTGTTGAGTTTTAAGAGTACTTTTTATATTTTGAGAGTACTTTTTATATTTTGGATAACAGTCCTTTATCAGGTATGTGTTTTGCAAATATTTTCTCCCAGTCTGTAGCTTACTTTCTCATTCTCTTGACATTGTCTTTTGCAGAAGTTAATTTTAATGAAGTCTACCTTATCAATTATTTTCTTCATGGATTGTACCTTTGATGTTGTATCTAAAAAGTCATTGCCCTACCCAAGGTCATCTAGGTTTTCTCCTATGCTATTTTCTAGGAGTTTTATAGTTTTGTGTTTTATATTTAGGTCTGTGATCTATTCTGAGTTAATTTTTGAGAAGATTGTAATATCTGTGTCCAATTCATTTTTTGTACATGAATATCCAGTTGTTCCAGCACCATTTGTTGAAAAAACTATCTTTGTTCTATTATATTGCTTTTGCTTCTTTGTCTAAGCTTAGTTAGCTATATTTATGTGGATCTATTTCTGAGCTCTCTATTCTATTCCACTGATCTCTGGGTATATTCTTTCACCGATATCATACTGTCTTGAATATTCTTGCCTTATAGTAAGTCTTGAAGTTGGGTAGTGACATCCTCCAACTTTGTTCATCTCCTCTAATATTGTATTTGGCTATTTGGAATCTTTTGCCTCTCCATGTAAAGTTTAGATTCAGTTTGTGGATATCCACAAAATAACTTGAATTTTTTATTGGGATTGCATTGAATCTATATATCAATTTGGGAAGAATTGTTATCCTGATAATATTGACTCTTCCTATGCATAAACATGGAATATCTCTCCATGTTTTTAGTTCTTTTTAAATTTCATTCACCACAGTTTTAAAGTTTTCATCATATACAATTTGTATATATATATATATATATATATGTATATATATATATATACATATATTTACACACACATATATAGTTAGATTTATACCTAAATATTTCATTTTGGAGGCTCTAATATAAATGGTATTCATTTTTAAAATTTCAAAATCTAATTGTTCCTTACTGGTATATAGGAAAGCAATTGACTTTTGTATATTAGCTTTGTATCCTGCAACCTTGCTATAATCACTCATTAGTTCCAGGAGTTTTTTGTTGATTCTTTCAGGTTTTCTACATAGATGATCATGTCATCTGTGAATACAGTTTTATGTCTTCTTTCTTAATATGTCTACCTGTTATTCCCTTTCCTTGTATTATTACACTAGCTAGAACTTCCAAAATGATGTTGAAAAAGAGTGATAAGAGAGCATAACTTTGCCTTACCTGATCTTAGTGGGAAAGCTTCAAGTTTATCATCATTATGATGTTAGTTATAGGTTTTTTAATATAGATTTTTAAAAAATCAATCTGTTTGGGTTTCTTTTAAACTTTTAAATTCTGAAATAATTATGGATTCACAGGAAAGAGCCAAAATAACCCAGAGAAGTTCCATGAACACTTCACCCAGTTTCCCTCAATGGTTATATCTTATGTAACTATACTAAAATATCAAAACCAGGAAATTTACACTGGTACAATATATGTGTATGGTTCTATATCATTTTATCACATGCATAGATTCTTGTAACCACCATTGCAATCAAGATACAGATTTATTCCATCACCACAAACATCTCCTTTGTGCCACTCCTTCACAGTCATACCCAGTCCACTTCGCTACCATTCCTAGGCAGCCACTAGTTTCTCATCTCTATAGGTATTATTTTAAGAAAGTTATATAAATGGACTCATAGAGTACAGACCTCTGAAGATTGGCTTTTTTCACCTAGCATAATTCCTTGGAGATACATATTTGTAGTGAGTTTCCTGTAGTTCGGATATGGGTTTTTTTTCTATCCACTCTGCCAATCTCTTTCAATTGATGTATTTTGACCATTTACAGTGGAAATAATCATTGATATGATAGGGTAATTTTATTTTTGTTTTATGTTTTTCCTTCTTCTGTTTCCCTTTTCCCTGCCTGCCTGTAGGTTCCTTTAACAGTTTTTAGAATTCCATTTTGATTTATTTATAATGCTTTTGAGTGTCTCCTTTTGTACACCTTTTTTAGTGGTTGCTCTAGCTGTTATATTATATGTATATAACTTATCAAAGTTTACTGATGTTGACATTTCACAAGTTTGAGTGGAATGTAAGAACCTAACCTTCCTTATGTCCCTTCACTCTCCCTCATTTATAATATAATTTTCTTAAATATTTGCTTTATATACATTGATAACCACATCAGGAATCAATATAATTTTTGCTTCAACTGTTAAACATAATTTAGATAACACAAAGGGAGGAGGAAGGTCTATTGTAATCATCCATAATTTTACCCTTCATTATACTTTCTCCTTTCTTCATGTTTCAAGATTCTTTCTTTTATTGTTTCCTTTGTGTTTAAAGAATGTCCTTTGACCATTCATTTAGAGTAGGTCTGCTGGTGACAAAGTCTCTTAGTTTTCCTTCATCTGAGAATATCTTGATTTTGCCTTCATTCCTAAAGGAAATTTTCATTGGGTATGCAATTCTGCGTTGACAGGTTTTTTTTTTTTCCAGCACTTTAAAAATGTACCATCTTTCTTCTGCCCTTCATGATTTCTGATGAGAAATCCACTGTCATTTGAATGTTTCCCCTTTAGTTAACGTGTCATTTCTCTCTCACTGTTTTCAAGATTTGTGTGCGTGTGTGTGTGTGTTTAGATTTCAGAAGTTTGATTATGATGTATTTTGGCATAAATTTCTTTGAGTTCATCCTCTTTGGGATTCACTCAGCTTCTTGACATGGGAGATTTGTCTTTGCCTAATTTGGGAATTTTTCAGTCATTCCTTGAGTACTTTTTCAGCTGCATTTCCTTTCTTCTCTCCCTCCAGGATTCCTCTGATGACAGGAATGTTACATCTTTTGTTATAGCCCCACAGTTATTTGAGGTTCTGTTCATTTTTTTTCCAATTTATTTTCTCTCTGTTGGTCAGATTTGATGATTTCTATTGTTCCATCTTCAAGTTCACTGATTCTTTCCTCTGTCCTCTTTATTCTTTCATGGAGCCTATCCAGAGAGGTTCTTATTATCATTATTTCAGTTGTTGTATGTTTTAGTTATAATATGTCCATTTGTTTCTTCTTTGTATCTTTTATTTATTTGCTGAGACAGTATTTTTTATTTGTTTCAAGTAGGATTGTAATTGCTCACTGAAGCATTTTTATGATGGCTGCTTTAAAATCCTTGTCAAATAATTCCGATATCTATGTCGTCTTGGTTTTTGTGTTAGTTGATTATCTTTTCTCATTGAAGTTGAGATTTTTCCTGTCTTTGGTGTGACAAGTGGTTTTCTATTCTGGACATTTTGGATATTTTAAGACTCTGGATCTATCTAAATCTTGTGTCTTAACAAACCTGCTATGACACTGTGCCAGTAAGGTACCACCTCATTATTGCTATGTGGGGTGTAAGAGATGGGGGTGGAAGTCCAGGTTCCCTGCTTAGCCTCCATTGAGGCTGGAAAGGATGGGTGCCTTGTTACTGCTGAGCAGGGTTGGTGTTCAAAATCCCCACTGGGCTTCCTCTGATATTTTCCTGGCTAAAAAGAGTAGGGATTGCTTATTACTATTTCCCACATTGCTTTAACTGTTACTATACTGAACAATGTTAAAAGTCCTACTTTCCTACTTGGCCTTCAATGACAGGACCTTGGCACCTCTCCAGGAATGGGAGGAGAGTCAAAGGTTAAAGTCTGGAAGGGTGAAAGTCCAGGCTCCCTCCACTGACATTATGGGGGAGGAGTAGGCCTTCTTACCACTGAAAGGGAATTAAATTCTTAGCTCTCCACTTAGTTTTCTTTGATACTACCTCAGCATGGTGGGGCAGTTTGGGGCACCTTGTTACAACTGGGTGGGTGAGTGTAGAAGTCTAGGTTTCCCACTAAGCCTTTGCTGATAAAAGTCAGATGGGATGAATTTTTCCCCCCATGGTGTTTGGCTGGAGCACAGTGGTTGTTGTCTAAAAGTTTTCTGTCTTCTATGCTGCCTCTTTCCTGGTCTTTTAGCTAGAAAAATCAGGATTTTCTAGGGGCTTGTTTATCCACTGATATTTCTGGGCTGCTAACTTTTTCAGCTCCAGGTCTAAGATGTATGAGGCAAAAATAAAAACCATGTAATTCACCGCTCTGTTGTTCCTCAGGTCCTGAGGTCCCTAGCCCATCAGCCTCCTTCTCTCTACCTTTCAGTCTTTATATTTGCTTTATATACAGTGCCCAGAGTTTTTAGCCATGCTTCATGGGAGGAATATAGAAAAGTACCTTGATATAATTTTTTCTAAATGCATATTATAAAAAATGAAGCCACCTATATATGATATTCATTTATTCAACAGTTATTTAACATCCTCTCTGGCCCAAACACATGGCTATCCTATAGGCCCTGAGGTTGCTAAATGAGTGACACATGGTCCTTGCCTTCAAGGATCTCACAGTAGGATAGGGAACTTTTTTTTTCTTAAACAGGGCAATACAATTTATAAATCCCATGGTTCAAGACTAGAGTAAAATTTTCTATTTATAGATTTTCAGACAAGTCAGACATTCCAAGTGACAGAAAAATTGTTATATTAAGGGAAAGAAAGGTAATCTAATAGCTAGATTAGTAACTTAAAAGAATCGCATGATATAAGAGAAAGTATTTTAAAGGATTGTTAGAAGTAAAGGTTATCGGAGGAAATTTAGTAAGAGAAAAATAATCAAGGATATTAAAAAAAAAAAAAGAACCAGGATGCCTGAGTGGCTCAGTCAGTTAAACATCTGCCTTCAGCTCAGGTCATGATTCCAGGGTCCTGGGATCAAGTCCCGCATTGGGCTCCTTGCTCAGCGGGGAGCCTGCTTCTCCCTCTGACTGCCACTCCCCCTGCTTGTGCTATCTCATTCTCTGTGACAAATAAATAAATAAAATCTTAAAAAACAAAGTAATTAAAAAATAAAGAAGAACCAATAATCATCATAATGATGATGATGATTAAATGCTATTGGTTATCCTTTACCTTCCTTGAACTCAGTTTCTTTTTGACAAATACAAAGCATGGGTAAAGGTTTTCTAGAACTTTTGACAGTCCTTGGACTCAAAGCTAAGGAGTTTTTTGTTGTTCCCCATATTATTCTTGCTCTCATATGAGCTAGACAAAGAGATTTCAGTGAAGCAGCTGAGATCTGGGAGACTTGTGAAGCATGGAAAGTTTAAGCATACCCCATTTCTTTGTGCTTCACTTTATTGTGCTTCACAGATACTGAGTTTCGTTTTGTGTGTGTGTGTGTGTGTGTGTGTCTGTGTTTTACAAATTGGAGGTTTGTGGCAACCCTTCATTGAGCAAGTCTATTGGCATCATTTTTCCAACAGCATATGCTTACTTCATGTCTGTGTGTCACATTTTGGTAATTCTTGCAATATTTCAGTTTTTTAAATTATTATTATACATGTTATGGTGATTTGTGATCAGTGATCTTTGATGTTACTATTGTAATTGTTTTGGGGCACCACAAACTGTGTCCCTATAAGATGGCAAACTTAAGAGTTAAATGCTGTGTTCTTTTTTTTTTAAAGATTTTATTTATTTGTCAGAGAGAGAGAGAGCACAAGCGGGGGAATGGCAGGCAGAGGGAGAAGCAGGCTCCCCGCTGAGCAAGGAGCCTGATGCCAGGCCCCTGGTATCATGACCTGAACCAAAGGCAGATGGCTAACCTACTGAGCCACCCAGGTGCCCCTGTTGTGTGTGTTCTGACTGCTCCACCAACCAACCTTTTCCCTTCTCTCTCCCTCTCCTCAGGCCTCTTTATTCCCTGAGACACAACAATATTGAAATTAAGCCAATTAATAATCCTACAATGGCTGCTAAGTATTCAAGTGAAATGAAGAGTCACATGTCTCTCATCTTAAATCAAATGCTAGAAAGTATTATGCTTAGTGAGGAAGGCGTGTCAACAGCTGAGAGGCTGAAAGCTAGGCTTCTTGTGCCAAACAGCCAAGTTGTGAATGCAAAGGAAAGGTTATTGAAGGAAACTAAAAGTGCTACTCCAGTGAACATGTGAATGATAAGAAAGGAAAACAACTATTGCTGATATGAAGAAAATTTCAGTGTTCTGGTTAAAAGATCAAACGAGCCCCAACATTCCCTTAAGCCAAAGCCTAATCCATACCAAGGCCCTAACTCTCTTTAATTCTATGAAGGCTAAGAAAGGTGAGGAAGGTATAGAAGAAAAGTTTGAAGCTGGGAGAGTTTGGTTCATGAAATTGAGGAAAATAAGCCATCTGCATAACACAAAATTGCAGGGTGAAACACAAATGTTGATGTGGAAGCTGCAGCAGGTTATCCAGAGACTCCATCTAAGGTGGATTGATTGAAGGTGGCTACACTAAACAATAGATTTTCAATGTAGAAGATACAGCCGTCTATTGGAAGAAAATGTCATCTAGGACTTTCACAGCTAGATTAAAGAAGCCAATACTTGGCTTCAAAGGGCAGGCTGACTCTCTTGTTAGGGGCTAATGTAGGACTTTCGGATGAAGCCAATGCTCATTTACCATTTTGAAAATCCTAGGTCCCTTAAGAATTAAGCAAAATCTACTCTGCTTCTGTTCTATAGGTGGAACAACAAACCTGGATGACAGCCCATTTGTTTACAATATGGTTTACTGAATATTTTAAGCTGACTGTTGAGACCTACTGCCCAGAAAAAAAAATTCCTTTCAAAATATTATTGCTCATTGACAATTCATCTGGTCATTCAAGAGCTCTGATGGAGATGTGCAACAAAATTAATGTGTTTTTTTTTAATGCCTGCTAACACAATATCCATTCTGCAGCCCATGGATAAATGAGTAACTTTGACTTTCAAGTCTTATTCTTTAAGAAATTCATTTCATAAGGCTATATCTCCCATCTACAGAGATTAATTTGATGATTCTGGACAAAGTAAATTGAAAACCTTCTGGAAATCATATACTGTTCTAGATGGCATTAAGAACATTTGTAATTGATGGGAAGAAGTCAAAATATCAACATTAACAAGAGTTTGGAAGAAGTTGATTCCAAACCTCATGGATGACTTTGAGGGATTAAAGACTAACAGTGGAGGAAGTAACTGCAGATACAGTGGAAAAAGAAAGAGAAACAGAATTAGAAGTGAAGCCTAAAGATGCAACTGAATTTTTGCATTCTCATTATAAAACCTGAATGGATAAAGTGCTAGGGATGACCAAAGAAAGTGGTTTCTTGACATGCAATCTACTCCTGGTGAAAATGCACTGAAGAATGTTGAAATGACAACAAAGGGCTTAGAATATTACAAAAACTTAGTTGATAAAGCAGTAGCAGGGTTTGAGAGGATTGACTCCAATTTTGAAAGAAGTTCTACTGTGGGTAAAATGCTGTCAAACAGCATTGCGTGCTGCAGAGAAATCGTTTGTGAAAAGAAGAGTCAATCAATGCAGCAAACTTGATTGCTGTCCTGTTTTAAGAAATTTCCACAGCTACCCAATGATCAGCAACCACCACCCTGATCATTCAGCAGCCATCATGAAAAGCTTAAATATAGCAGGAGCTGGTTAATAATGTTTAGGGAAAGACATCATCTCCATAACATAAAAGTACAAGGTGAAGCAGCAAGCACTGATATAGAAGTTGCAGCAAGTTATCCAAAAGATCTAGCTGAGATAGTTAATGCACTAAACAACAGATTTTCTTTTTTTTTTTAAAGATTTTATTTATTTATTTGACAGAGAGATAGACAGAAGAGCACAAGCAGAGGGAGTGGCAGAGGGAGAGGGAGAAGCAGGCTCTGCACTGAGTAGGGAACCCGATGCGGGACTCGATCCCAGGACCCTGAGATCATGACCTGAGCCGAAGGCAGACGCTTAACCATCTGAGCCACCCAGGCGCCCTAAACAACAGATTTTCAACGTAAGCAAAATAGCCTTCTATTGGAAGAAGATACCATCTAGGAATTGTATAGCTAGGGAGAAGTTAATGCCTGTCTTTCGAGCTTCAAAGGACAGGCTGACTCTCTTGTTAGGGGCTAATGCAGCTGGTGACTTTAAACTGAAGCCAATGCTCATTTGCCATTTCAAAAATCCTAGGGTCCTTAACAGTTATGCTAAATCTACCCTGCCTTTGCTCTATAAATTGAACAAAGCCTAGATGATAGCACATCTGTTGACAACATGGTTTATTGAATATTTGGAACCCACTGTTGAGACCTACTGCTCAAAAAAAAAAAAAAAAAAGATTCCTTTCAAAATATTACTGCTCATTGACAATGCACCTGGTCACCTAAGACTTCTGTACATTAGAGATGTACAATGAAATTAATGTTATTTTCATATCCCCTAACACAAAATCCATTCTGCAGCCCAGGGATCAAGGAGCAATTTTGACTTTAAGTCTTATTTAAAAAATACATTTCATAAGGCTATAGCTGCCATAGACAGTGATTCCTCTGATGGATCTGGGTACAGTTACTTGAAAACCTTCTGGAAAGGATTCATCATTCTAGATGTCATTTAGAACATTTGTGATTCATGGGAAGAAGTCAAAATACCAACACTAACAAGAGTTTAGAAGTTGATTTCAACCCTCATGAATGACTTTGAGGGGTTCAAGACATCAGTGAAAGAAGTAACTGCAGATGTAGTAGAAAGAACAAGAGAACTAGAATAGAAGTGGAACCTGAAGATGTGACTGAATTGCTGCAATCTCATGATAAAACTTTAATGGATGAGGAGTTCTTTTGGATAAGCAAAGAAAGTGGTTTCTTAAGATGGAAACTACTCCTGGTGAAGATGCTGTGAAGATTGTTGAAATGACAACAAAGAATTTAGACTATTACATAAATTACATGATAAAGCAGCAGCAGCATTTGAAGGGATTGACTCCAATTTTGAAAGACGTTCTACTGTGGGTAAAATGCTCTCAAACAGCATCTCACATTACAGAGAAATTGTGCAAGGAAGAGCCATTCAATGTGGCAAACTTCATTGTTGTCTTATTTTAAGAAATCGCCCTTGCCACCCCAACCTTCAGCAACCACCATCCTGATCAGTCAGCAGCCATCAAAATCAAGGCAAGACCCTCCACCAGTAAAAAGAATACAATTCACTAAAAGCTCAGATGATGGTTAGCATTTTTTAGCAATAAAGTATTTTTAAGTTAAGGTATGTACATTTTTAGACATAATGCTATTGCACCCTTACAAGACTACAGTATAGTGTAAACATAACTTTTATATGTACTAAGAAACCAAAAAACCACTTGACTCACATTATTGTGATATTTGCCTTATTGCGTAGTCTGAAACCAAACCTGCTGTATCTCTGAGGCATTCCTGTAGATTTTAACAGGTGACATAGAGGACCATCTTTCTTTCTTTCTTTTTTTAAGATTTTATTTATTTATTTGACAGAGAGAGACACGGCGAGAGAGGAAACACAAGCAGGGGGGGGGAGTGGGAGAGGGAGAAGCAGGCTTCTCGCGGAGCAGGACTCTGGGATCATGACCTGAGCTGAAGGCAGACGCTCAACGACTGAGCCACCCAGGTGCCCTGAGGGCCGTCTTTCTAAACAGACTTGGCAAAATAAGAGGCAGCACCCCACAATTTTCCATCAGGCACAGAACATTATCTTCAACCCACTGTAAGTGCTGAAAGTACCTAATTTCTGACTAATACACTTTCCATCCAGTACAGCGCTAACACTTTGAGGATGAACTATGTATAAATCCACCATCCACAGCTTTCATCCATTGATTCCCAAAGTTCTCTTCAGCCTCCATCACTAGTCTCAGGTGAGTTAAATACTTCCAGAGAGTTGGCCTCAAAATGTCTGTACCTGAAGTAAATACAATGTCTGTATTCAGTAGGCATTCCCCCCCTTTCCTCCTCTAGACATCCACAGCCAGCTGGGCTTCTGTTGGGCCTCAGCAGTACAAGAACAGAACGCTGGCCTTTCCAGCTCCATCCTGGGCCTATTGGTCCTCAAGTTTCCTTATGCTCAAAGTCTTTTCACTCAAATGCCCAATTAGTGCCCTGGATCCTTACCCAGGCCCACAGGCTAATGCCTTTGATGTACTGGGAGACTTCTCAGAAAAGAACTCAAATACAAGACCAGATTCCTTATTCCTTGGCTGCCAAAAGCCAACCTTTCTGAGCTCTCCCTCTGAGTTGCAAAAAGAGGAAAGGGTACTCTAAGAGCCAAACTCTCCAAATAAATTACAGGCTTTTACAAATTCCTGTTGTTGTGGGAAACTAATGAAAGCTCAAATGAGGGAATGATGGAAAAAAGCCAAAGAAGGGGCAAAGCTGGGGAAAGAGGCAGATCAGAGAGGTGAAAGGGGATTGACATGGGGATGAGATGACTCTATTCAAGAGCCCCCACTTCCTGACAAGGTGCACAGTATGATGAAAGGATAGCAAATAGGATTAGAAGGTCATATTTTGAGGCTTAGCTATCCAACTTTTGTACCTAATGCTAAGTGGGAAAAAGTGGCACCATGAATTAGTGTCTCTGTTACCAGAAGTATTCCCCTGTTTCTGCCTCATCTCTGTCCCTCTTCAAAGTCTCCAGAATATGGTAAAGAGACTAAACCTACTTGGGACAAGTAAGGGTGGTCTTAATGGCATTGGTAGGGCATGAGTACTATGTGGGAAGGTTGCAGGCAGCTCAGGATAGTGCTGATAGTATACTGGTACATCAGGCCAGGTGGTCAGCAAATACTAGTCAGATGACTGAAAACATTGTGGAACATAGTTAAGAGGAAGGAAGTGAAAGCGCTTTAAGGGTCAGCTGGGGAGCTCCAGAGGGAGAGAAATGCAAAGCCCTGGTCTTCCTTGGTACTGAGATGGCAGAGCCCTGACCTCCATTCTTTCTGTGCCTGACTGGAGAGTGACCTCCAGTTAAGCTTCATTTATTAACTATTTATTTAACCTTGTGCAGGACCCAGAGTTAAGTGCTAGGTAGTTGTTTTTCCAGTTAATAGATGAAAATCTCTTGTTCAGGGAAGCTAATTCCAAACCTTTTTCCATTTCCTGACAAACACTTATGTTGAGAAGCTCTTTCTTCCAGCTTTCAACTTCTCTAAGCCCATTTACTTTGGTAGCTACTCACCATCCATTCATTGTGTCTAGAATTCTATAGATTTGTAGCAAGCTTTTATTTTAAAATTCCAAAAGTGTTTTTATATTTGCCCTGGCATTTGATACTGCCAGATTTCTTCATTAGAATGTGGTAGCGTTTTTCTGGGTTGGCACAGCAATACTGGAAAATATTCTTTTGTAAACATTCAATATCTAAACAAATCCCATTTTTAACTTTCCATTCCACACTTTGCCTCAAAACATGCCAACTTTAATGGTCTATCTACTTTTGAGTATCAAAACTTAAAAAGTCAAATAATCACTGAAAACATAAGTTGTCTTATTACCTCCTTATTAGGTCATTTGGCCTCCTTCTCTCTGATGCTATTGTTTATTTACTTCCATTTTTGGAATCAGAAGATCTAGAGATCCAGTTTCTAATTTTATAGGTAATCAGACTCAGGCCCAGAGAGACTAACACTTAGAAGTACCTACATCAAATCTGAAAATGCAGTCCTTCTAGCTCTTGCCCCAGTCTTTCATGGGCGACTGGGCTCTACTTAATGGCCTATGGCCCACTGATTTGGCAACCACTGTTTTAGGACAATAGTTATCTACACTAGAAGCTACGGTATATTACAGATAGTTCTTGAGCCAAAACCATCAGTGCTTAGAGGAACAATGAACTGAAACAATTTCCTCAGCTTTCTCTGAAGAGGCTAGCCAGCACCTACAGACTCAGACTGTCATTCACCTGATTGAAGGTATGAGAAAGAGGGAGGAGGCAAAGACAGATCAGAAGGAGACAAGGAGAGACACACATCTAAAACAGAAAAATTGATGACAAAGGCCTTATTAGAATTGCAGGGTGTTAAAAATGAAAGGGTCCTCAAGAACCATAGAGGGTGTGGGGCACCTGGCTGGCTCAGTCAGTAGAGCATGCAACTCTTGATCATGAATTCAAGCCCCACATTGGGTATGGAGCCTACTTTAAAAACATCATAGAGGGGATAACCAAGATGGTTTCACTGGTGAATTTCAGACATTTGAGGAAATAATAATACCAATTCTACACAAACCCTTACAAAAAATAGAAGACAGGGCACTTTCTAATTCATTCTATGAGTCCAGTATTACCTAATACTAAAACCAGATAAAGACATCACAAGAAAACTATAGATGAATGTCCCTCATAAACACAGTTGCAGAACCCTTAACAACATTTTAACAAATTGAATCCGACAACATGTAGAAAGGATAAAACATGATCAAGTCGTATCTATCCCAGAAATACAAGATTAGTTCAACATCCAAAAATCAATCAATGCAGTATGCAATTATAACAAGACTACAAATTTTAGGGGAGCCTAGGTGGCTCAGTTGGTTAAGTGTCAGCCTTCAGCTCAGGTCATGATCCCAGGCTCCTGGGATTGAACCCTGCAATGGGCTCTCTGTTCAGTGAGAGGTTTGCTTCTCCCTCTGGCTCACCCCTCCTCCAACTTGTGCTCATTCTCTCTCTTTCTCTCTCTTAAATAAATAAATAAATAAAATCTTTAAAAAAAACTACAAGTTTTATAAATCCAATAATTATCTCAATAGATGCAGAAAAAAAATTGACAAAATTATCCATTCAATATAAAAGCTCTCAGCAAACTAGTAATAAAATGAGACTTTCTCAACCTAATAAAAAGCAACTATAGAAAACCTATAGCTAACATTATATTAATTAGTGGAAAAACTAAAATCTTCCGCCCTAAGATTAGGAACTAGGCAAGGATGTCTGCTACTTCTATTTAACATTGTACTGGAGGTTCTCATCAGTTTAGTAAGACAAAAAGAACTAGAAGACATACAAATTAGAAATAAGTAAAATTCTGTCTATTTACAGACATGATTATTTATCCAGAAAATTCAAAATAGTACAAAAAAGCTACTAGAACTAATAAGTGAGTTAAACAAACTCACAGGATACATAGCCAACATTCAAAATCCAATTGTATTTTTATATACTAGCAATGAATAATTAAAAATAGAAGTAAAATACCATTTATAATAGAAATTTGAAATACTTATAAATTTTATTTTATTTTATTTTATTTAAATTCAATTAGCCAACATATAGTACATCCATAGTTTTTGATGTAGTGTTCAATGATTCATTTGTTGTGTATAACACCTGGTACTCATCACATCATGTGCCCTCCTTAATGCCCATCACCCAGTTACCCCATCCCCCCACCCACCTCCCTTTCCACAACCCTCAGTTTGTTTCCCAGAGTCAAGAGTCTCTCATGGTTTGGCTTCTTCTCTGACTTCTTCCCATTCAGTTTTTCCTCCCTTCCCCTATGATCCTTTGAGCTATTTCTTATATTCCACAAATGAATGAAACCATATGATAATCGTCTTTCTATGATTGACTTATTTCACTTAGCATAATACCCTCTAGTTCCATCCATGTTGATGTAAATGGCAGGTATTCATCTTTTCTGATGGCTGAGTAATATTGCACTATATATATGAACCACATCTTTTTTATCCATTCATCTGTTGAAGGACATCTCAGCTCCTTCCACAGTTTGGCTATATAAATTTGATTTTAAAATATGTGCCAGACCTCTATACTGAAAATTACAAAATGTTGATGAGAGAAATTAAGAAAGACCTAAATAGGGCGCCTGGGTGGCTCAGTTGGTTAAGCGACTGCCTTCGGCTCAGGTCATGATCCTGGAGTCCCTGGATCGAGTCCCGCATCGGGCTCCCTGCTCGGCAGGGAGCCTGCTTCTCCCTCTGACCCTCCCCCCTCTCATGTGCTCTCTGTCTCTCTCATTCTCTCTGTCTCAAATAAATAAATAAAATCTTTAAAAAAAAAAAAAAAGACCTAAATAAATGGAAGGATATATCTTGTTTATGGGTCAGAAGACTCATTATTTTTAAGCCATCAATTCTTCCCAAATTATTCCATAGATACAATGCAGTCCCAATCAAAATCCCAGCAAGGTTTCTTTTGTTTTTGTTTTTGTTTTTATAAAATGTGGCAAGCTGATTCTCAAATTTATGTGTAAATGAAAAGGATATAGAATTGTGAAAATAATTTTGACAATGAAGAACAAAGTTGGTGGACTTATAGTGAGCAACTTGAATTCAAGATTTACTATAAAGTTACAGAAATCTAGACATTATGGTATTGGCAAAAGATGGATGTATAGATCAGTTGAAAAAAATAACGAGTTTAGAAATGGGCCCACACATATACGACTGGTTCATTTTCAACAAAATTGTCACAACAATTCAATAGAGAAAGAATAATATTTTTCAACAAATGGTGCTGTGTCACCTGGATATCCACATGGAAAAGAGTGAAGTTGAACTGCGACTTCATATCATACTCTAAAATTAACTCAAAACAGATTATAGACTTCAATGTAAGACCTAAAGGTATAAAACTCCTAGAAAACATAGGAGAAAATCACAGTGACCTTGGATGAGGCATAGATTTCTTAAATAGAACACAAAGAGCAAAAGTATAAAAAATACATAAAAATGACTTCATCAAAATTTAAAAATTTACTCTTCGAATACACTTTTAAGAGAATTAAAACACAAGCTACACTCTGAAAGAAAATATCTGCCAATTATATGTCTGATAAAGGAGGACTTATATCCTCTGTGTATGTGTGTTGTATTCTCAAAACTCAAAAATAAGAAAATAACCCAATTGAAAACAGGCAAAATATTTGAACTGACACTTCACCAAAGAAGATATTTAAGATGGTAAACAAATACATGAAAAGATGCTTAACATCATTAGTCATAAGGGAAATACAAATTAAAGCCCAATGTGATGCCACTACACAACTATTAAAATATTTAACATTTTAAAAAAATGACCATGGCAGCTGTTGGTAAGGATCTGGAAAAACTTGAACTCTTAGCTCTAGTTGCACAACAGCTGGGAATGTAAAATAGTGCAATCACTCTGGAAGTTCTTCAAATAGTTAAACATGGAGTTACAATGACCCAGCAACCCAAAAGAAATGAATGTAATAGTAAATAGTAAAAAACTAGAAAAAAACCCAAGTGTCCATCAATATGTAAATGGATAAACACAGCCATACCAAAAAATGGTACTCAGCAATAAAAAGGATTGAACTATTGATATATGAAACAACTTGGATGAATCTCAAAAGTATTGTGATATGTGAAAGAAGCCAGACTAAAAAAAGACCCACTTTTTATTCCATTTATATAAAATTCTAGGAAATGCAAACTAATCTGTAGTGACAGAAAGAAGAGCAATGGTTGCTGGTGGATAGGGAGAGGATTTCTGAGGATGATAGAAATGCTCATTATCTTGAATATGGTGATGGCTTCATGATTTTATATATATATATATATATATATATATATATATATCTCAGAATGTGTACTTTATGTAATCGGCTGTTTATTGTATGCCAATTTTACCTCAAGAAAGCTGTTTAAAAATATAGTAACATTTTCCTACTTTTTAAAAGAGCTATATATTTTCACAATTGAAAAATTAGAAAACAGAAAAGTAAGGCAAAAAATATCTTCACAATTCCAATCACTTGGAGACAAGTATTTTTACCTTGGTATGTATTCCTCCAGATTTATATATATAAATTGTTTATTTAATTAAATATATATAAATTCATAAAAATATATGTGTATATATACATATAGTATATATATATACATATACATTATATATAGTAATAGTTTTGTCAAAGACAGTATATATAGTACATACCACTTATAATATGCTTTTTAAAATTTATTCATGTCTCAGAGACCTTTCCATGTTAATAAAATTCAATACTACCTCCCCAATTGATAAAATGGAATAAAGGGAGGAAGGAAGGCAGAGAAACAGGGAGGGGGGGAGAATGAACAAACAACTGATACATGCAGCAACATGGATGAATCTCAAAATAATTATATTGCGTAAAAGAAGCCAGAGCCTACAAAATATACATACTGTATGACTCCAGCTATGTAAAACTCTTGGAAAATACAAACTAATCTATACTGACAGAAAGCATATTAGTGGTTACCTGGAGTGGGAAGGGGCAGGGAATGAGGTGGGAGAGAGGAATTATAGAGACATAAGGAAACTTTTGAGGGTGAGAGATATGTCCATTATTTTGATTGCAGTGATAGTTACATGAGTGTGTACACATCAAAACTCAACTAACATAGCATAATAAAAATAAATAAAATAAAATAAAAAAATAAGCTGTATGCAAAAAAAATTGCAAGTATTCCTGTGGTGGACAATAAACATATTGATACTAAAAAAAATAGAAATAAATTTTAAAAATTTCAGTTAGTTAACATACAGTATAATATTAGTTTCATAGTTAACATATAGTTAACATATAACATAACATATATAACATATAACATAACTAACATAGTTAGTTAACATACAGTATAATATTAGGTAAAAAATAACTCATCAACTCATCATTGTACACTTGAAATGTGTGTGGTTTATTGTATGTTAATTGTACCTCAATAAAGTTTTAAGAATTCATAGACGGGGAAAATGGAGTCTCAGAGAGGATACAAACTACTCAAGGAAACACAGTGGGTCCATTGCTAAGCCAGGACTAAAACCCCCTTCTTTGGACTCCTAATCTAGTACTCCTTCCACCATACCACAATGTCTGACAGGTCTCCAGTGATCTGTCCAACCACCAGGGAAGAGCAGAAGTCAGATGGCTAATTTTCTACACTCTGCTTTCAGGAAGCATCAGAGCCTTTGTAGAACCAGAACAAGAAAACAAATGCCAAAACGATGAACCTCCTTCCTGCCCTGAGCCTGAAACTGGATAGGGCCCTGCCCTCAACTTTGAGGACACTTTTGAACTAAGAAGGTGGCCAGTTTGGGTAACTACTTCTAGTGGGCAACCCAAGGAGACAGGTGGTCACTCTATCTCTACAAGTGGCTCTCCCCACACTTGCAGTCCAGCATTAGGAAGGAAACCTTGGGTGTCTAGCCTGAGACAAATGACAAACTAATCAATTCAAGGCCTGGCTGCCAGAATCAATAAGGTTTTGATCCTCAGAGCTGAAAGGAACACTAATGTTGATTTCACAGTTAGGGGCCTCCTGCTCTGGCTTCATAAAGTGCCGTAGCCAAAATCCCACTCTTGAAATTCGACCATGTTCCTGCCTCTAAACAGGAACCTTCTTATAATCCCTAGCACCCCTGCTTTCCTTGTCAGAGCAGAGGGATGGAGGTAGAGAAGAAAAGGGCAGAGTGAAGGACTGGGAAAACATGGTCTGACCTCACTTTTCACTCTAAAATGCTTTTTCCGGGGATACTGACCCTTTCTGTTAAGTGTTTTCTGTGATAGATGGGGAAAATGATGGAAAGAGCAGAGGAAGGAAATTAAAAGTTCTTGGGGGCCAGAGGATATTGCAGTGGTTGGCAATTGGCAGAGAGAAATTTCCTTAAGCCTCAGCTTGATCATTCTGGAAGCAGGTTGGGACCTATACCACCACAAGAAGGTTCTGGGATGGATTAGTCTTTCAAAAATGTATAGGTTAAAAGTGTAAGCTCTGCAGTCAGAAAGACATGGGTTTAAGAACAAGATCTTCTACGTGCTGTTTGACCTAGAGCAACTTACTTCACATCTCTAAGCCTCAGTTTTCTCATCTGAAAAATGGATACTATAAAAATACCAACTAAATGTTTGTTTTGTGAAGATTAAATAAGGTCATATAAGAGACCTGGCATGTAGAAATTAAATATTGTCTTGGGGAATGCAGATGAGGACAGTCACTCCTCTCAAGCTGCTACTGAAGGATACCCTACACCCACAGACATGCAGCCCTCCTTAACTAGCCCAGTTTTGTTGAATGACCATTATGCAACAATATGTCTTTGTGTGCAGAAGTTAGTAATTGTTCAGAGCAGTGAGTTCTCATGGTACCCCATAGGTTCCAACACACCCCAAAACCTGACCAGGAAGGCTGACCATTGGCAACTAGAGCCAGACCTCTAGTAGGGCAAATGTGAAGTTCAGTCTGGGTCTGGGCTGGGCACTGGCTACTTATCTGATAGGTGCCTCTACAGTAGGGGTGGCAGAGAGATGGAGATCAAGGTTTGAAATCCCCTCTTCTAATTCAGTCTGCCAGGAGGAGCAAATCATCATGAATGCACGATGGGTCAGTGGGAGGAGAAGGCAATAGACACTCATGCCAGCACTGAGCAAGCCAGAGCCCATAGACTCAAACCCCTTGGCAGCAAGGGGGAAGGTCCCAACACCTTTGTCTTTTATTTCAATCCCACCTCACCTTTTAAGAGTCCTTTTATCTTCCAAAGCCCTTTTCCAGAACTTACCTCATTAGATTCTCACAGCAACTGTGTAAAATAGGTTAGCAAATGTCCTCCCCCAGGTCTTCCTTTTCTTCATAGTAGTAGTTGTAGTAATAACTGACATACTATGTTAAATTCTTTATGTATATTATCTATGTTATCTCATTTAATCCTTATAACAATCTCATAAAGTAAATACAATTAGTGTCCCCATTTACATTCCCTCAAATAAGTAAACAAACCAAGAGGGATTTGGTGATTGGACTAGGTCACAGCTAGTAAGTGGTAGAGCTGGGACGCCAACCCAGGTCTGTCTGACATTAAAGCCCTTGCTCTTGGCTACTAGGCTATACATACCCATTTTGCAAAGGAAGAAAATGAAGCCAGAGAGCTTGAGTGGCATGCCTTAGGATGCAAAGCAAGCTGGTACCAGAAGGAGGCCTTTGGGCCTCTGACCCTCAGTCTAGTGTTCTTTCCCTTATTTCCATCACTGGCATGACTTCCCACCTATTACTACTATATCCAAGTGCCCTGTGGTCACCATGCACTTGGAATGCCAGAGATCAGATAAACATGCTGTCTTCCAGCAAATCCAGAGTTTAATCTTTCATTATTTATGATACCTGCTCTATAGGTGAGGTAACCAAGGTGCAAAGAAGGCAAACAGCTTACCCCAGCTTCCCTGCTGTACCAGGAGCAGAGAAATTCCTCGAAGTTCTTAACTCTCAAGTCTGGGCTTGTTTCACTTGAATACCTATGCATGTGCCCACAGGCAGCAAAGAAAAGCGCTGTGGGTCAAAAGAAAATCAAACAAAAGAAACCCAGTATACTCCCTGTCTTTTAAAAATTGGGTCGGTGGAACCCTCAGGACAGGGACAAAGGGAGCTCAGAAAGAAGTGAGGTGGCTGAAAAGAAGGTCAGGGGCCTGTAGGGATAGGACAAGATAATTTGGGTAGAAGCATATAGAAGGCAATGTCAGGGTCTTGAAGGCACAGTGTGTCTTTTTGTGGAAGCTATGTAGTGTCCCTGAAGGGAGTGAGGAGAGAGCAGGAATACAAGCAGAGTTGTAAACACATTTCTACTCTTGTTGGTGTTCAGCCATGAAACAAGGGAGACTGTCCAGTGATCCCAAATGCCAGTCTGGTGACCACCTAAGTAATTCAAGGGCACTGCCAAGTTTGGGGAGTTCTGGATTGGTTCAACTAGTATCGTACATTGTCAGGGTCCATTGTGAGATGTAGGGAAAGCAGGAGGAAGAGGTCAGAAGGACCATTAGGCTAGAACTCTCATTCAGAAAAGGTCTCCAGTAAAGACCTTATTAATACGGTAATTATCTTGTGAATGGTATATGTTGCATTTTATATGACTGATATGTGTTAAAGTGTTTAGTTGTTAAAGGTAAGTATTTTAAAAGTACCACAATTTCTGATAGCATATTTTGACTTCTTTTTTTTTCATTTAAAAATACCCAGAAAGCCTCACAAAACAGATGTGTCCTGAGCCTTTCTCCAACTTTGAGTGTGGAGAATTTTGAATGACAGGGTCATGAAAAGGACCTGGACCTTTAGGTACTGGAGAGACCATACATGGTTCAAGTGGAATGTTAGAAAGATAACAGTGGTTATTGTGCCCATAAGGCGTGAAGGCAGGATTAGAAGCCACCACTGAGGAGGCTCGTGTCCAAGTTTTTTAGGGAGGGTAGGAGAGAGCCTGGACTGGGGACCTGCCAACGGGAGCAGACTTAAATTTGAACCACATACACAAGAGTTTGGAATAACAACACTTAGTGCTCATCTAAACCAATATCCTCATTTTATGCATGGAGAAACTGAGGCCCAGAGAGATTAAAGAGTATCACCCAAAATCAGTAATCTGTAAGTGCCAGAGCCTAAAGTAATGCGTGATATTTTTCTAGTACAGGAAGACTTGAGATGCTAAAAAGAGACAAGACTCTTCCTGGAGAGGGGGGAAGAGAGACCTGAGAAGGACTCCAAAACTTTAAGTATGTACCTGCATCTCAGATAGTACTTGGACACAGGACCTGAAGATGTTCCTTGGACCCTCCCTCCCTGGAGGATGGACAAGATTTCGGGAAAACTTCAAAGAAAGTGACTAAGGCCTTACCCTCAGGTCTAAGGCTGGAGTGTATAGAAGACACCAAGGGCTCTTTCCATGCAGTGGGCCAGGGGCTGGTCTGAGCTCTGGCTAAGGATACCTGCCTGGTGGGTTTTGGTGGAGCA
This sequence comes from Neomonachus schauinslandi, assembly GCF_002201575.2. Classification (NCBI taxonomy): domain Eukaryota; kingdom Metazoa; phylum Chordata; class Mammalia; order Carnivora; family Phocidae; genus Neomonachus; species Neomonachus schauinslandi. Next base: position 67,373,415 of record NC_058419.1, read on the forward strand.
GCAGGTATCAGTAAAAGCCAGGCTGTCCAGCTCCTATTGCAGCCTATTCCATTCTTCTATGTGGGTGGTATTCCCCAAGGGGCAAGGTTGGGGCAGGGTGAACAAGCTAGCAAACACCAAGGTGAAGAAGAGCAGGAGCTGTTTGTTGAGACATGTGCTTTTTGGAGGAGGTGGCCCCCATGCCAAGACAAACTCCTTCAGAAATAAATCTTGTACACAAAAGACTAATTATGGGTTTGGAGTTTAAGGTTTAGTAGAAGAGAATTGGCTCTGTCCAGGATGAACTTTTGCAGTCTTCAGTGCCAGGCTGCAGAAGGGGAACATGAGAGGGCAGAATGGGAAGTGGGTGTCTCTGGTACCCCTCAGCAGTCTCCTCTGGCTAGGAAGTGATATTTATCTAGGGGGAGATAGTTCTACAAAGTTGGTTTCCTGGGAACTAAACCCAAAGGGAGCTGAAGCAGAGATGCGGCCCACCAGAGATGACAGCAGCAGCATTGGGTTCTTGCCCCTTGCCCTCCTTGTTCACAGGGCTACAGCACCTTTTCCAACCACCCTACTCAACTGGCTTGTGCTATTGTCATCAGCTGCCCCTAAAAGTGTTCTTCTCCACTAGGCCTGGGGATCATATCCCTCTGCCCCCTCCTACACTGAGCTACTTGCTCTTTGCCTTGTTTTCCCAGCTCAGGTTAATACACCTCCCAAAGGGCATAAGTTGAAGTCAAACATCTGTTCCGTACATAGCCCCAGGCCTCTCTTGTGAGAGTTTGGTCTGGAGACACTAAACAATAGTCTTGACAATTGAGTGCACATCCCTAGCCTCATCAATTACCTTCTATATACGTTCAGTCAAGTAACAAAATACCTTCTAAATAATTTTCTTACACTGTAAAATGAAGGTAATAGTACTCATAAAGTTATTGTAAAGATAATATAAAATAATGCATACAAAGTAAAATTAATGGCATTTAAATAGGGGGAGAACATAATTTATCATCCAAATCATGCCAATCTATACAGGGAATTTTACGTCCAATAATTAAAGTGGGACAATATTCATAAACTGGGACTTCCAGTTACTCAATTTATAAAGTTTACCTATTATTAAGAAACCTGAGTTTCAGTTCTGCAATTGATTGCCATGGAGCTTTGAGTAAATGACTTCCCTTCTCTGAAACTCAGTCTATCTGAGAAATAGACTACATAAGGTACAAGGGATAGGCTCAGAATTACACTGAGGTCGATAATTGTTTCTTAGAGATCCATCAGAATTGTGCATTCTATTCCATAACATAACTGTGCAATAAGCACTGCATTAAATTACTAATAACTGGGTGAAATAGAGGTTTACAGCATTCTGATACCTGGGACAAAGGCAAGTGCTCTATGTTATCTAGGCCTCGGATCCCAGCTCTTAGTAAGAAGTGGCTGGATATCACCACACCTGTGCTTCTCTATGATTCAAAGTCTGACATGGGTGGAACTCAGTATGGGGGAGAGAAGGAATATGAAGCCTTGGGCCCCAAAGGAATGGAGGCTCATTGTTTTCCATGGGCACAGGTACCACACCAGGGACAGTGGCAAAGAGAGAGCACCTACACATGGATGGAGAGGCCCAAGGGACAAGAGGGCCCTTCCTTTTCTGTACCAAGAAAACATACAGCTTCTTAATAGCTCAGCACTTACAAAACAGCCTGGAAACAAAAAGACTCAGAGCAAACAAGGCATTTCCTTACCTTTTTCCATGAAAGTTTCACTTAAACCTCTCTACATGTCACTGAGCTCCATAAATATAGAATCCACAAGACACTTTCCATACCTTCCCTCTTCTCTCCTTGCTTCTTGTGTCACTTCCCACCACACACATAGCAGAAGAGCAGCAAGGATGGAGAAAAGGGTCAGCCTTGCTCCGTGCCCTTGCTCAGTGCCTTTTATATTAATTGTCAAGATCAATGGAAGCTAAATCACAAGCACAGGTTTGAAAAAGTAAATGACTTGGCCCTCAGAAGGTGTGGGGGTAAATTTTTTTTCAGAATAATTTAACTTTTGACATTTTTGAGTCCCACACTTCACATCACCACAACCAGCAAGAGAAAGGGGGCCAAGTTCATATGCAACTTCTGCTCAGAAGAGCCACTGAAGACTCAACAGTGAGCTTTGGGGTCCCAACCCATTACTTTGAGAACCCCAGCCTGAAGAAGAGGAGCCTCACCTCTCCTCCAAGCCCCAGAAGTTGCCCACTTCTTACTGAGATAACAAAAGTTCCTGAGGGTCATCCACATCCTTGACCATGCCTGCCTGACCTGAAGAAGGGAAGTCAATTGCTCCCCATGGCTACCTTCCCAAACAACCATAACTGACTCCTCTAGAAACAGGCACAGCCAGGACAGTGCCTGTAGCTCCTGAGCCCCTGAGATGGGCTCTGCTGGGTTCCCACAGGCCCTGGCTGCCTTTAGTCTGAGAGTAGTTCCCAGGGTTGGAATCTCCTCTTGAGCACTTGCCTGCCTAGCTATGTTGCAAACTCTGAGAGGGAGGGACCACGTCCCACTTGTTTACAGTTTGGTTCCCAGTAACTTAGTCACTATTTGTTGAATAAATGAAATAGCTGGGAGATTCAGTAGCTCCTGGTGGGGCCGTCAAGTTAGAGTCCCAGCTCAGGTACTTGGTAGTCAGTGATGTTTGTGATCTCTTCTCCTGTGGGGTGTGTGTGTGTGTGTGTGTGTGTGTGTGTGTGTGTGCATTCCCCCCAGGAGAAACCAGGAGCTCCCTGATGGTGGGTTTCACAAACTGGTTTTAGTTTATGCTACAACTCTGGGGACTGGCTCTCCTCCTCACCATCCCCACCCCTCACCAGGAAAGATTCCCTCCAGAGGAGGTCCCCAGCTCTTCCCCACTCCAAGCTCTTCCCTGTCCTAGCACTTTGTGAGCTTGGACAACTCCCTGTTTCCTTGTCCAGAAATGGGGAGGTTTGGCTACATGGAGGGCAAGGAGATGATCAGTGTCACAATTGTTCATCTCCTTGACGTCTGAACACTGCTGCCTCTTGAACACCTCTGGGGTTGGGTGTAGGGACTGCAGAGCTCCAGGCCCCACTCTCCCACCATTGTGACTTGAGTTGTGCATTCCATTCCATGAAAATGCCTGTTGCCCACCCAGGTACTTCTGGGACAATGAACATGCTTATCCAGACCCGGGCCTTGGCCGGAGGAGCTAAGGCTCAGAGACAGTAGGAAACAGACAGGAAGACCCTTCTGACTATAAAGATAATTAAAAATGGTAACCATTTACCAAGGAATGTTATGGGTCTCCCTTTCCTGGAGATCATAGAAATGTGGAGGCTAGTGGGACCCTAGAGATCATCTGGTCCAACCCCTTCATTGTATAGATAAGGAAACAAAGACCCACAGGGAGGAAATTGCCTGCCTAGGGTCACCGAGCAGCAAAATGAAAGAGCAGAGACCCAGAACTGCCATCAGGGTTCCCCAGCCAGAGCAGACTTCATTGTTCCAAGCTGAGAGGGCTCCTTCAACCACATGAGAGCCCAGTCGATTCTCTGGAGTGTCTTTGCTACACAGATGAGGACTCCCTGATGCCTTCAGAGGGTAAATGGTCTATAAGAGGAAGGGGTGAGGCCAAAGGCCCCTGTCCTCAGGATGCCTTGGCCCAGGATGCTCCCTGGACACTGCCTTGACTCCTCTGAGGACAAGAGAGACCACTTTCACTCTGTAGTGTCTGATGGCTGCTCCTTCCTGGGGTCCAGGATCTCTCCTCCCAAAGACTCACCTGTATTTCCAGCACACCTACCCCCCAGAAAGCCCCTGACTCAGTCAGTCAGTCAGTAGGCTCCCCACTGGGGGAGCACCTTCTAAATGCTTCTAGGTGAGTCTCAGTTGGGGCAGGTCACCAATATCCAGAGCCAAGGCCCTTGCACTCAGGGAGCTTCTGAGTGAGTGGGAGACTGAGGCACATGCACCCAAAGGCAGGTACTTGGGAGGAAAGAAATGGGCCAGAGCAGTCAGAGGAGGTGGGATTGCATGGGTCTTTCACAGATGCTGGGTAGGACCTGGGCTAAGAGGTGGTCAGGGGAGGCCTTCCCTGACTCTTTCCTAAAGCCTTTTCTTACCTCTTTGGAGGCAGGACAGGTGGGGGTGGCAGAGTATGGTTGCCAGGACACATACAATTAGGAGTTTGGACTCCTGACATGAGTTACTGGCCTGGCCCAGTGCCTCATTAGCTGGGTGACCTTGAGCTCTTCATTTTGCCACTTTGAGTCTCAGTCTCCTCATCTTAAGATTTGGGAACTAATAATGCCTCACACAGCTCAAGGCAGAGCTCATAGGACGTCTAGGAAGAGCTTGGAGATTGATGGTTTCCAGGGTAATTTCAGTTCCTTGTTATGTTGGAATATTGTGGGGACCCACTTGGAACCCTAGAGTTGGTATAGAGATTATTTTAAGTTGCAGACACTTGAGAGTCAACAGATAACAGGGGAAAAAATCCTTCCCGGAGCTTCCCTTATCTGACTAAAAGCAGCAACTTCTGGGAAATGAGGCAGTCATAAATTCCTTCTCAGGCCATCTACTCCCAGAGGTAGACTGTGAATAAAATCTACCCCAAATCTCTTCTCCAGGAGAGTTTTGTGGTCCTGAAGGTGACAGAAAAACCACTCACACCTGTAGAGATAAACATTATCACAAACTTTCCTATCAACTGTTTGTTCTCCTGAAAACCCATTTATCTTTCCAAAAAGGTATTTGTTTTCCAGCAAGTGCCGTTCTCCCCCAGCCCTCACCTAGTAAGATGGTATATAAGCACCAAACTCCAATCACTCCTCTGAGTTCTGATCACTCAGTTTTGCCATGCATATGGAGAATGCACATGTAAATAAACTCTGGTTTTCCCCTCCTGTTAGTCTGTGTTTTATCAGTTTAATTTACCCACCTCAGTTACTGAGCTTAGGAGAGTAGGGGAAAAGTTTTTCCTCCCGTACAATATTCAGAAAGTGGAATCTATAGATTAATGTGTAGATTTTATTTCAATCCTGACCCAAATAAACTGTTAAAAAAACAGACCAACCCTTCATGATATTGATGAGACATTTGAAGTTTGAACCCTGAGTGGGTATTTGAAGACATTATGGGATTATTGTTAATTACTTTAAAGTAACACTGTAGTTATGTTAAAAAGAGAATTCTAATGTTCCAGAGCTGCATACAGAATACTTACAGACACAATGATGTGACGATCTGGCTAGGAGTTAATAATTGTTGATGCTGGGTGGTGTGCACAGGAGGGCTCATTATGCTATTCCACTTGTGTGTAGGCTTGAAATTTTCCATAACAAAAGATTTTCAGTATGAAATAGAAAAGGGTGGATCAAGAAGGTATTTATCCAAATGTGGCTTTTCATCACAGAGCACAGCAATTGCAAATTTAAGAAAATGTGTAATTTGTGAGCACCAGCGGCAGCGCTGGCAGAGGCTTATGACTAGAGACAGAGATTTTGCCCCTCGTTTCAGCCCCCTCATTAGGCAGTATCTGCGCTGCTCTTCTCAGCCTGTGGCAGTCTGGTTGCCAGGCAATGGAAGCCAGAAGTCCTTTCTTGGGAGGGAGAAAGGGGGAAAGGGAGGGAGAGAAGCAAGAAGAGGGGGGAAGGTAGAAAGAAGTTGCCCAGGGGAAGGCTTGTTCCTGCCTAGGGGCCCGGCTCAGGGTGAGAGTTGGGGATGGGGGTCCCTTGTTAGATGCCAGTTTCCCACAGCCCCCGCTTTCCATGGTTTATTTCTAGGGGGCAGCCCCGTTGCCAGAGCTTGAGGCCCTAGAGAAGGGGTAGAGGAATGCATGCATGTGCACCTCCTGGGAAGTCCAGTGAGATCTGAGATTAAGATACCAGTTAGCCCCCACTCACAGAGTCAGAATTCTGATCAGCCCCCTCCTGGGGGACACTCCTGAACTCTTATTAAGTTAAAACATTCTAGGAAAGCAGCTCGTCAAATGGAAAATCTGCACAGATGATCACCCTGAGCTGAGGCCATCCCAAAAAGCAGGAGGGCAGAAGGCTTCTCACTGTCTTCTGGGGAGGGCCAGCAGAAGCCTTCTGTGCTGCACAGTGGCCTGGCAGTCTCAGGGATGCTGACTGTGTTGGGGAGGCTTGTGCTCTGGCATTGGTTCAGACCCAGCTGACACTGAAATGTTGTGTGGATCTGAGCCCATCTGACTCTCAGTTTTCTGACCTCCAGAAGTGGGGAGTTGTCATGTATGGTCCCTTACCTCCCTTCAAACTCAGGTGGGCTGGGATTACAACGCACAGCCCCTGACACCCAGGGCAGGAATTGCTCTCACCCAGAGTGAAAGGAGCCTGGCCCACCTCCACTCCCACCCACCAGGCCAGCCTGGAGGAGCCTACATAGCCAGCGATCTCTGTCACTGGTCACTGGAAGGTGAGGACACTTCTGGAGCCACCCCACGGTGATCATGAGCTGTTTTCTGCTGGGCTGGGAGGTGGGATTCAGAGAGGCTCCAGGCAGGAAGAATGGGTGGGGAGTGAGGTCAAGGCAGCTGCCTCAGAGATCAGCCTTTCAAGACCTGGCATCTGAGAAAGGAAGGGTGTCTGTACTCAACGAGAAAAACATCAGGGAGGCCAGCAGTCAAGAGCTGAGCAAGAGCAGGGCCCAGACAACCCCCTCTTTCTGCAGCATCTTTGTGGCTTCTGGTTGCTAGGAGCAGGCTTTTCTGTTGCTAAGCAACTGGAGCCTGGTGGATTAAAACCAATTTCCTGAGCTCACTGCAGGGGGAGGGAGAGAAAGTGCAATGCAGATGCCCTGGAGAAGCTCATCCCTGCCTCCAGGCTTTGTTGGGGGATGTGGGTGGTGGCTGAAGGGAAGGTGAGGCACAACTTTGAGCTGATCTCTAGGGAGAAGGGGGTGGGGGTGAGAGGAATAGGGAGAGGACTATGCACCAGGTACTCACTATAAAGACTAAGAGAAGAGAGTGAGACTGGCAATTAAAATGCCAATTAGAGCACTAATGAATGCTAATACTGCTCCTTTTTGAAGCCTCAGGAAAAGGCTGTTAGTCCCTGGGGTGCTTCTGAACCATCTGACCAGGCCAGACAGGACTGGGCAGGGTTTGTCTTCCAAAGATGGGAGGATCAGAGCATTTTAGGGTCCATGGGCCCCCAAGGGTCCTGGGGTCCAACTTCTTGCTGAATGCCAGAGGCCCCTCCACACATGGCCCTCTGCTCTCTGCTTAGATAATAACCTCAGGATGACAGGGGGCTTATGTCTTCCTGGGGTAGCTCTTTCTGTACCTTGTCCTTAGAAAGTGCTTTGTCCCTTGTAGCCCAGGTCAGTCTCACTGTGGCTCTTTCCCTCAAGGGCTAAAGGAGCTAATCCAATCTGCCTTGCTGTAGGGATCTGTAGTGTCTCTCTTTCGTGAGCCCCAAACCCCACCTCTTGCCACTTCTTGGGGGACAGACATGGTGGAAGACTTACCGTGACTGGTGCCCTCTGGTCTCCCACCCCCAGCCTGATCTTTAGTCTCCTTAAGGGGTGGGCCACTAGGACAGACAAATTTACAAAGAGGTCCTGGATCTAATTCCTACACCAGAGTCCAGGCTTTTTCTACTGCCCTGCTCAGGTGGAGACCTCCTGGCCCAGGGCAGAGTCTTGGGTCAGAGGGATATAAGTCACTGTGGGGAGTGTTTATAAACCTAACAGAGAGAGTTCCAGTTTTGGAATGGAGGTATCATGAGCTCTGTAGTCCCATTTTCTACTGAAAGAACTGTAGCTGGTGAAATTTATTAAATTTATTAAATGTTGTCCTTATGTCATACAGCAAATGAAGCAATATTTATTTAGAAACTAGCAAATCTAGGTAAGAACAATGAAAGTCTATGGCATTTGAACCATGACTTGCTCCTGTCCCTGCCCACCTCCAGCTCAGTGTGATTAAACATCTATTCTGGGTGGGTGTGGCCAATAACAAGGAGCTCCATCTTCTAGTACTGAGCTACAGTTTGATCCCTGGAATGGTAAGATGCTAGGATCTCAACCCTACCTTCTAGTTCTGTGTTGTAGAAGCTTTATTCTAGATTGCTGGAGCCAAGAGGACTGGAAAGCCTTTCTACGACCCAGCTTCTTCTAGTGTGGCAGGCCAAAAATACTGTGTCTCTGTTTACCTCTGCCTCAGCTCACTCATAGGGTGGAGCTTCCATGCTAGGTTAAGACAAGATGAGAAAAGCAATAGCTATCATTGTTTCTAGCACCTTGCTCACAAGCAGGGGTGTCACTCTGGGGGGTGTGGGCTGCTATCCCCACCAGCTCAAGTGCAGTGAAGCAGAAATTCTGCCCAAAAGAGACAGGTTTTTAAGAATGGAGAGCACCTCACTTCTCCTTAAATGAACTACCATTACATGGAAAAGTTCTTCCCTGAGGATATTGTCAGAAACAATCAAGCTCTTGGTGGTGAGTAATTAAGAGGGAACTGGAAACTCCATGATTCTAGTAGCAACTGTAGATTGGTAGACCAGCTAGAAATTTAACAACAACAACAACAACAAAAAACAACAAAGATCTAAGAAGTACTATTCTAGGGTTTAAGCAAGCCTCAAAGACTGATAACACCCTGCCTCTGCAACAGAGTACAACGATAACTGGATCAGGTTGAGGAACAATTTATGCCCATGGGCATCATTAAAAACACAATAGTGGAATTAAGTAGCAATTAGTGTAGGCTAATAGCTGGGTGTGATACCCACTAGAGACAGATTTGCCAGAGGCTAAACAGGGATCTCAGTGAAAGAACCAGAGAGCCCAGCTAAAACCACAGTGGTAGTAATGTTGTGTATATGTCCAAGGCTGTAATGTCTGTAGCAACATAAAGGCCATATACTGTCAGGCATAGACTTCACCAAACAAGTCCAGAAAAGTCAGTAACAGTATCCAGAGTTGCTACAATATATTATCTGAAATTTCCAGTTTTCAACAAAAAATTATGAAACATGCAAAGAAACAGGAAAGTGTGACTCATAAACAGAGGGAAAAAGCAAGCAATAGAAACTGTCTTGAGGAGGCCAGATGTTGGACTTAGAAGACAAAGCACCTATTACAAATATGTTCAAAGAACTAAAAGAAATCATGCTTAAAGAATTAAAAGAGTGTATAATTACAATGTCTTATCACATAGAGAATATCAGTAAAGAGAACAAAATTTTTAAAAAGAACTAAATGGAAATTCTGGAGTTGAAAAGCACAATAAGTAAAATAAAAAATTCAAAAGAGAAGCTCAATGTAGTTTTGAGGTGGTAGAAGAAAAAAATCAGCAACCTTGAAGGTAGATCAATACATATTATGCAAATTGAAAAAAGATTGAGAACATAAAATGAAGAAAATGAACAGAACCTCAGGGAAATATGGGACACCATTAAAAACACCAATATACATGCAATGAGATTTCAGGAAGAGAAGAGAGAGAGGGACAGAAAAAAAAATAATTCAGAAATAATGAAAGCTCCTCAAATTTGAAGGAAACATTAATCTACAATCTAAGAAGCTCTACAAATAACAAATAGGATAAATACAAGGAGAGACATCCCAGACACACCACGGTCAAGATGTAGAATGCCAAAAACAAAGGGAAATCTTGAATGCAGCAAGAGAAAAAAAATGACTCATCATGGACAAGAAAAATTTCAGTACGATAAATGGCTGACTTCTACTAAAAAGAATAGAAGCTGGAAAGCAGTGGGATGACATATTCAAAGTGATGAAAGGAAAAAATTGTCAACCAAAAATATCTTCTATGAAATGTCCAAAATCCATAGTGACAGAAAGTAGATTACTGGTCAGCAGAGGCAAGGGGATGGGGAGCTAGGGGAGAGACAGCTGCTAAATACATTCTTTTGGGAGTAATAAAAATGTTCTGGAATTAGATAATGGTAATGGTTGGAAAACATTAAAAATATACAAAAAACACCAAACTGTACACTTCAAAAGGGTGAATGTTATGGTAGGTGAATTTTATCTCAATAAAAAAATTTAAAAATAAAGATCTCAAGTCACTAACCTAACTTTCCAGCTAAAGAAACTAGAAATATAAGACCAAACTGAACCCAAATTAAGTAGAAGAATGGCCATAATTAAGACTAGAAGAGATATAAATAAAATAGACAATAAAAAACAATCGAGAAAATCAATAAAACTGCAAATTGATTATTTAAAAATATCTACAAAACTGACAACCTTTAGCTAGATTGACCAAAAAAAAAAAAAAGAAAGAAAAAATAAAAAAACATTCAAATTAGTAAAATTAAGAATAAAGCTGGGATATCTACAACTTCACAGAAATAAAAGGAGCACAAGAGAATACTATCAACAACTATATGCCACTAACTTAGATAACTTAGATGAAATGGACAAATTTCTACAAAACCACAAACTACCAAAATTGATGCAAGAAGAAACAGAAAATCTGAATAGAGATATAGCAAGAAATTGAATTAGTAATTAAGACACTCCTCCCCTTCTCAAAAAAATCCCTTTACTGATGAATGAATTGTACCAAACATTTAAAAAATAATTAATACCAATATTCACAAACTCTCCCAAAATAGAAGGGAGTATTTCTGAACTCAATCTATGAGGCCAGTATTACCCTGATACCAAAGCCAGCCAATGACATTAGAAGATAATAAAACTACAGACCAATAACGTTTATAAATATTGATGCAAAATCCTCAACAAAATATTAGCAAATAGAATTCAACAATGTATAAAAAGATTTATATATCATAACCAAATGGGATTTATTTCAGGCATGCAAAGCTGGTTCAACATTTGAAAATTAATTAATGTAATCAATTGCATCAACAGGCTGAAGAACTAAAATCAAGTGAGCATATCAAAAGATGCAGAAAACAGGGCGCCTGGGTGGCTCAGATGGTTGGGCGTCTGCCTTCGGCTCAGGTCATGATCTCAGGGTCCTGGGATCGGGTCCCGCATCGGGCTTCCTGCTCCTTGGGAGCCTGCTTCTCCCTCTGCCTCTCTCTCTCTCTCTCTGTCTCTCATGAATAAATAAATAAAATCTTTAAAAAAAAAAAAAAAAAAAAAAAGATGCAGAAAACAGATTTGACAAAATCCATCACCCATTATACATAAAAACTCTGAGCAACTATGAATAGAGGGGAACATCTTCAAATTGATAAAGAACATGTACAAAAAATCAACAGCTAATGTCATACTTAATAATGAGATACTAGAAGCTTTCTCACTAAGATCAGGAACAAAGGAAGGATATCTCCTCTCATTACTCCTTCTCCATATCATACTGGAAGTCCTAGCTAATGCAGTAAAACAAGACAAAAAAAGGTATATACATTGGAAAGGAAGAAATAAAACTGTTTTTGTTCTCAGATTACATGATTGTCAATGTAGATAATCTGAAAGAATAAAAAAAAATTCCTGGAACTATGTCAAAAGAAAGCTGGAGTAGCACTACTTATATCAGAAAAATTAGACTTTAAAGCAAGGACTATAACAAGCGACAAAGTAGGGCACTGTGTAATCATAAAGGGTAAAATCCAAAAAGAAGATCTAACAATTGTAAATATTTATGCACACAACATGGGAGCACCCAAATCAATAAAACAATTAATGACAAACATAAAGGAACTAATTGATAATAATATAATGATAGTAGGGGACATTAACAACCCACTTACATCAATGGACAGATCATCTAAAAAGAATATCAACAAGGAAACAATGGCTTTGAATGACACACTGGACCAGACGGACTTAACAGATATATATAGAACCTTCCATCCTAAAATGGCAGAATACACATTCTTTTCAAGTGTACATAGGACATTCTCCAGAATAGAGCACATGTTAGGTCACAAAACAGGCCTCAACAAATACAAAAAGACTGAAGCTGTACCATGCACCTTTTCTGACCAAAATGCTATGAAACTAGAAGAAACCCAAAACAAAAAATTTGGAAAGACCACAAATACAGGGAGGTTAAACAACATGCTACTAAACAATATGGGTCAACCATGAAATCAAAGAAGAAATTTAAAAAATACATGGAAACAAATGAAAGCACAATGGTCCAAAATCTGGGGGATGGAGCAAAAGTGGTCATAAGAGGGAAGGAAATACTAATACAGGCCTACCACAAGAAGCAAGAAAAATCATAAGTAAACAACCTAACCTTACACCTAAAAAAGCTAGTAAAAGAACAACAGGTGATGCCTAAAGGCAGCAGAAGGAAGGAAATAAAAAAACAGACATATAGACCAATGGAACAGAATAAAGAACCCAGATAAGGACCCTCAACTCTATGGTCAAATAATCTTCGACAAAGCAGGAAAAAACATGCAATGGAAAAAAGACAGTCTCTTCAATAAATGGTGCTGGGAAAATTGGACAGCCACATGCAGAAGAATGAAACTCGACCATTCTCTAACACCATACACAAAGATAAACTCAAAATGGATGAAAGACCTCAATGTGAGACGGGAATCCATCAAAATCCTAGAGGAGAACATAGGCAGTAACCTCTTCGACATCGGCCAGAGCAACTTCTTTCAAGATACATCTCCAAAAGCTAGTGAAACAAAAGCAAAAATGAACTTTTGGGACTTCATCAAGATAAAAAGCTTCTGCACAGCAAAGGAAACAGTCAACAAAACAAAGAGGCCACCCACAGAATGGGAGAAGATATTTGCAAATGACACTACAGATAAAGGGCTGGTATCCAAGATCTATAAAGAACTTCTCAAACTCAACACCCAAAAAACAAATAATCAAGTCAAAAAATGGGCAGAAGATATGAAAAGACACTTCTCTGAAGAAGACATACAAATAGCTAACAGACACATGAAAAAATGTTCATCATCATTAGCCATCAGGGAAATTCAAATCAAAACCACACTGAGATACCACCTTACACCAGTTAGAATGGCAAAAATGGACAGGGCAAGAGACAACAAATGTTGGAGAGGTTGTGGAGAAAGGGGAACTCTCTTACACTGTTGGTGGGAATGCAAGTTGGTACAGCCACTTTGGAAAACAGTGTGGAGATTCCTCAAAAATTTAAAAATAGAGCTACCTTATGACCCAGCGATTGCACTCCTGGGTATTTACCCCAAAGACACAGATGTAGTGAAAAGAAGGGCCATATGCACCCCAATGTTCATAGCAGCAATGTCCGCAATAGCCAAACTGTGGAAAGAGCCGAGATGCCCTTCAACAGATGAATGGATAAAGAAGATGTGGTTCATATATACAATGGAATATTACTCAGCCATCAGAAAGGATGAATACCCAACTTTTACATCAATATGGATGGGACTGGAGGAGATTATGCTAAGTGAAATAAGTCAAGCAGAGAAAGTCAATCATCATATGGTTTCACTTATTTTGGAACATAAGGAATAGCATGGAGGACATTAGGAGAAGGAAGGGAAAAATAAAGGGGGGGGAATCGGAGGGAGAGATGAACCATGAGAGACTATGGACTCTGAGAAACAAAGAGGGTTTTAGAGGGGAGGGGGGAGGGGGGATTGGTTAGTCCGGTGATGGGTATTAAGGAGGGCACGTACTGCATGGAGCACTGGGTGTTATACGAAAACAATGGATCGTGGATCATCACATCAAAAACTAATGATGTATTGTATGGTGACTAACATAACATAATAAAATTTAAAAAAATAAAAAAATGATTAGAGCAGAAATAAATTATATAGAAACTAAGAAAACAATAGAACAGACCAATGAAACCAGGAGCTGGTTCTTTGAAAAAATTAACAAAATTGATAAACATCTAGCCAGACTTATCAGAAAGAAAGGAGAAAGGACCTAAATTAATAAAACCACAAATGAGAGAGGAGAAAGAACAACCAATACCACAGAAATCCAAACAATTATAAGAAAATATTATGAAAACTTATATGCCAATAAATTAGACAACCTGGAAGAAATGGATAAATTCCTAGAAACATATAAACTACCAAAACTGAAAGAGGAAGGAATAGAAAACTTGAATAGACTGATAGTCTGCAAAGAAATTGAATGAGTCATCAAAGACTCCCAACATACAGAAGTCCAGGATCAGATGGCTCATGTGTGAATTCCACCACTTAAAGAAGAGTTAATAGCTATTCTTCCCAAACTATTCCAAAAAGTAGAAAAGGAAGGAGAACTTCCAAATTCATTCTATGAGATCAGCATTACCTTGATTCAAAAACTGGACAAAGACCCCACTAAAAAAAGAGAACTACAGGTCAATATCCCTGACGAACATGGATGCCAAAATTCTCAATAAAATACTAGCAAATCAAATGCTACAATACATTAAAAAATCATTAACATGATGAAGTGGGATTTATTCCTGGGTTACAAGGGTGGTTCAATATTCACAAGTCAATCAACGTGATACACCATATTAATAAAAAAAAAGGATAAGAACCATGTGATCATTTCAATAGATGCAAAAAAGCATTTGACAAAGTATAACATCCATTCATGATAAAAACCCTCAACAAAGTAGGGTCATAGGGACATACCTCAACATAATAAAGGCTATCTAGAAAAACTCACAACTAATATCCTCAATGGGGAAAAACTGAAAGCTTTTCCTCTATAATCAGGATCAAGACAAGGATGTCCACTCTCACCACTGTTATTTAACATAGTTCTGGAAGTCCTAACCACAGAAATCAGACAACAAAAAGAAATAAAAGGCATCCAAATTGACAAGGAAGAAGTAAAACTACTTGCAGATGACATGATCTCATATATAGAAAACCTGAAACACTCCACCAAAAAACTGCTAGAACTGATACAAGAATTCAGTAAAGCCTCAGGACACAAAATCAATGTATGGAATTTTGTTGCACTTTTATACACCAATAACAAAGCAGCAGAGAGAGAAATTAAGGAATCAATCCCATTTATAATTGCACCAAAAACAATAAGATACCTAGGAATAAACCTAATGAAAGAGGCGAAAGACCTGTACTCTGAAAACTATGAAACGTTGATGAAAGAAATTGAAGATGACACAAAGAAATGGAAAGACATTCCATGCACATGGATTGGAAGAACAATATTATTAAAATGTCTATAGTACCCAAAGCAATCTACACATTTAAAGCAATCCTATCAAAATACCAAAAGCATTTTTCATGGAACTAGAACAAAAAATCCTAAAATCTATATGGAATGCAAAAGACCTTGAATAGCCAAAGCAATCTTGAAAAAGAAAAGCAAAGCTGGAGATAACACAATTCCAGACTTCAAGATATATTACAAAGATGTAGTGATCAAGACAGTATGGTACTGGCACAAAAATGGACACATAGATCAATGGAACAGAATAGAAAACCCAGAAATGAACCCATAACTATATGGTCAATTAATCTTCAACAAAACAGGAAGAAATATCCAACGAGAAAAAGACAGTCTTTTCAACAAATGGTGTTAGGAAAACTGGACAGCAACATGCCAAAGAATGAAACCAGACCACTTTCTTACACCATACACAAAAATAAATTCAAAATGGATTAAAGACCTAAATGTGAGACAGGAAACCCTAAAAATCCTAGAGGAGAACACAGGCAATAACTCTGACATTAGCCATAACAACTTCTTACTAGATCCATCTCCTGAGGCAAGGGAAACAAAAGCAAAAATAAACCATTGGGACTTCATCAAGATAAAAAGCTTCTGCACAGTGAAGGAAACAATCAAAATCAACAAAATTAAAAGGCAACCTAAGTAATGGGAGAAGATAGTTGCAAATGACATATCTGATGAAAGGTTAGTATCCAAAATATATAAAGAACTTAGAAATCTCAACACCCCCAAAAAAAATCCAGTTAAAAAAATGGGCAGAAATCATGAATAGACATTTTTTCAAAGAAGACATACAGATGGATAGCCAACACATGAAAAGATGCTCATCACTCATCGTCAGGGAAATACAAATGAAAACTACAATGAGATATCACCTCACACCTGCCAGAATGGCTAAAATGAACAACACAGGAAACAATAGATGTTGGCAAGGATGCGGAGAGAGGGGGACCCTCTTACACCGTCAGTAGGAATGCAACCTGGTGCGGCCATTCTGGAAAACAGCATGGAGGCTCCTCAAAAAGTTAAAAATAGAACTACCTTATGATCCAGCAATTGTACTCCTAAGTATTTACCCAAAGAATTCAAAAATTCTGATTTGAAGGGATACATGCACTCTGATATTTATAGCAGCATTATCAACAATAGCCAAATTATGGAAACAGCCCAAATACCCATTGACTGATGAATGGATAAAGAAGATCGTGTGTGTGTGTGTGTGTGTATTTAGTGGATTATTAGTCATAAAAAAATGAAATCTTTTCTTTTGCAACAACATGAATGGAGCTAGAGAGTATTATGTTGTGAAATAAGTCAGTCAGAGAAAGACAAATACCATACGATTTCACTTATAAGTGGAATTTAAGAAACAAAACAGATGAACATAGGGGGGAAAAAGAGAGGCAAACCATAAAACAGACTCTTAACTATGGAGAACAAACTAAGGGTTGCTGGATCTGAGGTGGGCAGGGGGATGGGTTAAATGGATGATGGGTATTAAGGAGGGCACATGTTGTGATGAGCACTGGGTGTTATAAGTGATGAATCACTAAATTCTACACCTAAAACTAATGTTATTTTATGTAAATTAACTGGAATTTAAATAAAAACAGGAAAAAAATGAAGCCTAAAAATTTCCTGTAATTAATAAGCAATTATAAAATAGAGCAAGATTGCAGGGCACAAGGTTAATAATCAAAAGTCAATTGCTTTCTTATATACCAAATTAACAAGTGAAATTGAAACTAAAACACAATACCATTTACTTTATCACCCCTCAAAATGAAATACTTAGGTATAAATGTAAACAAATATATACAAGATCTATATAAGGAAAACTACAAAACTCTGATGAAAGAAATAAAAGAATTATATAAATGGAGAGATATTCCATGTTCATAGATGGGAATGCTCAATATTGTCAAGACATCAGTTCTTCCAACTTGGTCAATGCAATTTCAATTAAAACCCCAGCAAGTTATTTTGTGGCTATTGACAAAATGACTCTTAAGTTTATATGGAGAGGCAAAAGACCACAAATAGCCAATGTAATATGAAAGAGAATACCCCAACTACCAAGTAAAGTTTGGAAGAACTATATGTGACAAATGATGCTGTTAAGTCCTCTTACTTGAGGACTAGTTATTGTTTAGCTTGAGAACAAGTATATAATAGGTTTTATCTGCTTGGCTATATAAAAGAGCAAGATTCATTTTTGTCCTTGCACTCTCTTAGTGGATTACCTATGGTGCAGACATCATAATCTGGTTTAATGCTTAATCCATAATAACATTATTTTATCTTTTAAAAACAATATTGATGGAGAACAAAGTTGGAGGACTGACACTACCCAACTTCAAGGCTTACTTTTACAATAAAACTACAGTAATCAGGATGGCGTGGCATTGGTGAAAGAATATACAAATAGATCAGTAGAGCCCAGAAATAAGCCCACATAAATATAGTCAACTGATCTTTGGCAAAGAAGCAGAGAAAATACAATGGAGCAAAGACAGTCTTTTCAACAAATGATGCTAGAACAACTGGACATCCATATGCAAAAAAAGAAAATGAATCTAGTCACAGACCTTACATTCTTCACAAAAATTAACTCAAAAATAATCATAGACCTAAATGCAAAATACAAAACTCTTAAACTTCTAAAAAATAATGTAGAAGTTTGGTTGATCTCAGGTATGGTAGTGACTTTTTAGATATGATCCATAAAAGAAAGAATTGATAAACTATACTTCATTAAAATTAAAGGGTTCTACTCTGCAAAAGACACTGTCACAAGAATGAGAAAACAAGTCCCAGACTGGGAGAAAATATTTGCAGAAGACATATCTGATAAAGGACAGTTCCTAATCCACAATATACAAAAAACTCTTAAAACTCAACAATAAGGAAATAAACAAGCCAATTAAAAAATGGGTAAAAGATCTTAACAGACACCTCACCAAAGAAAATATACAGATGGCAAATATGCATATGAAATGATGTTCCACATCATGTGTCATTAGGGAATTACAAATAAAAGCAACAATGAAATACCACTACACCCCTATAAAAATGGCCAAAATTCAAAACACTGACAACACCAAATGCTGGTGAGGATGTAGAGCAACAAGAATTCTCATTTACTATTGATGGGAATGCAAAATGGTATGGCCACTTTGGAAGACAATTTAGCAGTTTCCTACAAAACTACATAATCTAATCTTATGATCCCCCAATTATGTTCCTTGTATTTAGCCAAATGAGTCCAAAAACCTATGCCCACACAAAAATTTGCACACAATTATTTATAGCGGCTTTATTCATAATTGCCTAAACTTAGAAGCAACCAAGATGTCCTTCAGTAGGTGATTGGATAAATTGTGGGTACATTCAGATAATGGAATATTATTCAACACTAAAAAGAAATGAGCTATCAAGACAGGAAAAGACATGCTACTAAGTGAAATGCACATTAATAAGTGAAAGAAGCCAATCTGAAAAAGCTACATACCATATAATTTCGACTATATGACATTCTGGAAAAGGCAAAACTATGGAGACAGTAAAATGATCAGGTTACCAGGGGTTCAGGGGAAGGGAGAGAGGAATAGGTACAAAGCACAGAGGATTTTTAGGGCCATGAAACTATTCTGTAAAACAATATAAGGGGGAATATTATAATGGGGGAGTTTGACATTTATCAGAACTTATAGAATGTACAACATGAAGAGTGACCCTAATGCAAAATATGGACTTTGGGTGATAATGTGTCAGTGTAGGTTCATTGATTGTTCCTTGAAATGTATCACTCTGGGATGTTCATAGTAGGGGAGGCTGTGCATATGGTTGAGCAGGAAAAATATGAGGAATTTCTGTATCTTCCACTCAATTTTGCTGTGAACCTAAAAAGAGTTTTTTATTTAAAGTCAAAATATTTGACTAAATATTTCTCCAAAGAAGATATATGAATGGCCAATAAGGATATGAAGAGATGCCCAACATCATTTGGGAACTGCAAATCAAAATAAAAATGAGATGTCACTTCACACCCACTAGGATGGCTATAATAATAATAATTTTAAAAAGGAACTAAAAATAAAATTTAAAAAATAATTTAAAAGGAATAACAAATATTGGTGAGAATGTGGGAAAATGGACATCATCATGCATTGCTGGTGGGGATATAAAATGGTTCAGTTGCTTTGGAAAACATTTTGGCAGTTCCTTAAAATGTTAAACATAGAGTTACCATTTAATCCAACAATTGTACTCCTAGGTATATGCCCAAGACAAATGAAAACATTTGTCTACAAAAAAATAAAAACAAAACCAAACAAACAAAAAACTCGAATACAAATGTTCATAGCCAAAAAGTACATAAACTGATGAATGGATAAACAGAATGTGGTATATCCATACAATGGAATATTATTTTGCCATAAAAAGTAATAAATTACTAATATATGCTATAACATAGAAGAACCTTAAAAACATCTTGCTAAGTGAAATAAGCCAGTCAAAGAAAAAGACCACATATTCCATTTATATGAAATGTCTAGAACATGTAAAGACATGCAGACCAAAAGTAGATTAATGTTGCCTAGAGCTGGAATGGGAGAATCAGAAAATTCGGGGGTGAGACCTAAAGGGTATAGGTTCCTTTCTGGGAGATTACAGTGTTATAAAATTGATTGTGGTGATGGTTGCAGAATTCTGTAAATATACTAAAAAAACACTGAATTGTGTACTTTATTTTTTTTAAGATTTTATTTATTTATTTCTTGACAGAAAGAGAGACAGCGAGAGAGGGAACACAAGCAGGGGGAGTGGGAGAGGGAGAAGCAGGCCTCCCGCAGAGCAGGGAGCCCGATGTGGGGCTCCATCCCAGGACTCTGGGATCATGACCTGAGCTGAAGGCAGACACTTAACGACTGAGCCACTCAGGCAACCCTGAATTGTGTACTTTAAGTGGGCTGATTGTATGGCACATGAATTTTGTCTCAAGCTGTTATTTTTAAAAAAGCTTAGCAAAACAAAAGTTAATCTTTGGGTTGAGCCATGAAGAATAATCAAATAATTACAAAGTAAAGAAAGGTATTGGGACACCTGGGAGGCTCAGCCGGTTAAGAGGTTGCCTTTGGCTCAGGTCATGATCCTAAGGTCCTGGGATTGAGTCCCACATCGGGCTTCTTGCTCAGCGAGGAGCCTGCTCCTCCTTCTGCCTGCCACTCCCCTGCTTATGTTCACTCTCCCTCTCTCTCTGATTACAAAAAATTAAGAAAGGTATTTTAAGCTAATGGAAAAGCAAGAACAAAATATTAATAATATGGTGCAAAATATGAATGATATGATGTGAATGAAGAAGGTATGTGTGGGTGGTTTAGCTATGTGTTGGGTGGAAGATGAGCCTAGGAAGTAACCTGGGAACTTGAATGGAACTTGAACTTCAAGAGTTTGGATCTAATCTCATGAAGTTAAACGAGGATTCATGAGTGGATTCTGTGCTGGGGACTGACAAAATCAGATTTTCATTTTACGGGAACATGCTTTGACAACAATCAGTCTGTAGAATATATGAAAGGAGGCAAGAATACCAGCTAGGTTTTTGCAAACTGTGTTGCCTGAAAAGACTATCACTGGGGGCTTTCTCAATTGTCTTGTCTGAGCTGCATCCCTGAGGACTTGCCCTAAGCCTTGTTCCCACAGGGTCTTGCTTATACAGGTTTTTATTTTTGGAAAATTAAATGTGCACAGTCTTCAAGCTCCAAAATAATCATTCAGAAGTGGCATTTTTGTTTCGGAGAGATACCTTGGTCCCAGCGCCAGAAGTTTACCAGGTAAACTGCAAACCAACCATAGAGGTGTCCAGGTTATGGGTCTTGACCTGCTTTCTGCATGCTCCCCACACGCATAATTTAGGCTATCCTCTTTGTTTTAAAAACTTCCCCTCTACCCTTAACCCTAGACTCTAGTTCCCAGCTGCTAATCTGCTATGTGGCCTAAATCAAGTCCCCTACTCTTCTGCGTCCTTGTTTCCCTGTCTATATCATGAGGAGTTCTAAAAAGCATTTCTCTAAGAGTCCTTACCACTTTCCAGCTTAGCTCTTTTTAAATGGAATTAAGCCTGAGTGAGCCGAGAAGGGACAGAGATAAAGAAGTGCAGGAAGACAGGGAAAAGGGGTAAGCCCTAAGAGGTCCTTAGACCTCTATCTCTGTTTGGGAGATACCTGGGTATACGGTGACCTAGTTCTGCCTGAGAAAGGTGGGAACTGTCCCCAAATCAAACATGCTCCATGCTCCTTCAACCAAACATCTGCTCCTAGGAGTGTTCCACTTTCTAATCCAAAATGTACTTCATATTTTCCAATGTTCTCTGTGTCTCCAAATCTCCAGAGAGCATATTGTTTTGGGTTAAGATAGGAATCCATAGGAAGCATACCCTTCATTGAGAACCTGAACAGTCCACTGAACAATGGCAGACAGACCAAAAGGGCCTTTGAGTTCAGGCATGGCAAAACTGTAGTGAGGATCCTTGCCATGGCCTCTTGTGCTTATCTTTAAGACGTTTCTGGGTTCCTACCCATACTTCACAGAGACCTTACAACTGAGGAGAAATAACCCAGAGAAGGCCTACCAACCCACAAAGGAGCCATGGTTTAGAAGGCTGGTATGGGTCACAGAAACTCTAGGAATCCAGGTTTAGAGGCAGTAAGTAGGGGCAGAGCAGGCAAAGGGAGCTGGGATTGATTCCCTGGGGCACCCATAGGGCTATGGGAGCTTAGTGAGCATCTATTGCAGGAGATTCTAATTGAGAGTGGTAGAAGTAGTAAAAAGGGAGTGGAAGGAGAGAAGTCTTTGAATAAATCCAAAGCCCTCAAAGAAAGTTTAAATTGATCCAGGATAAGGTGCTATGTAGCACATGCTCACTAAATTGGAAAGTTTCTTTCTTTTTGGCTATAACAGTCATTATCTTTACTGGTCAGTTCTGATTAGCAGTTATGACATCGACTAATAAGATGAGGAAACGAATTATCATGTAATCAATGTATTTATTGGTAAACAAAATCTTGAGAACTATATGACCCAGGAGGGAAATATTTTAAAGGGTGAATAATTTGGGAACTGCTGACAGAATCTAAACATTTAATTTTACTCATGAGGAAACTGAGACCCAAGGCACAGTAGTAACTTGTCTGAAGTTACATAGTGAGTCTGGTTCTGTCAGATCTGGAGCCCAGGTCTCTTAAGCACCAGCCAGAACTTTGTTTCATCTACTCCACTCCACTCTACTCCAGGACTGCCTATTCCCCACAATAAAGTAGGTACTCAGGAAAGATTTGTTGAATTGAACGAAACCCATCAGTTTTGCCAGGAAAGTGTCTGGCTTGATTGTTTCCATGGACTGAAAGTGATCTGTGTTGGCAGAATTGGGCCAAAAAAACTAGAACCTGGGCCAAAAAGTCTAAAACCTCTCTAAGGCCACATCACTAAATATTGAGTATTATGACAAAACCATGGGCTTCTGGACCATGTTAACTTATGGCAACTGTAACTTAGATTAGGACAACATCATGGTCTCAACCCAAACCACAAGTTCCAAAACTCCAAGACCCCTTTAACCAGGTGAGTGTTTTATTGTACCCCTAATGTCACTGAACTGGCACTCAGAGTGGCTATGGCTGGGGTGGAGCTTGGTAAAGTAATTCAGGGAAGGGCTACTTTGTTCTCACTAGGCACAACAGGTCAATTTCTCTGTGGCAAAAAAAAGGCACAAAGAATGAGAGTCCTAGAAGAAGCATGGGTCTGCAACAGACCCCAGAAAAAATACATTCAGGTGAGAGGAACTGCAAATGTGGAGTCAGGGAAAGAGGTGGAGAATGCTGTCACCTCAGTGGCTTTTTCATAGCTTTTGAGGAGCCAGGTCTAGAGAAATCTCATAAAGAGAATGAAAGTAGAAAGTTCACACCAGCCCTAAACACCCGGGCTTTGAAGCATTGATGAGAGAGTATGGAGTTGACATCCACCACCCATCCGGACTCCTGGAACCCTGGGGTGGAGCTTGTACCCTTCTTCCTATGTTGGAGCTTGTACCCTTCTTCCTAGGTTTCCCTCAAACTCTGCTGAGTTTGCAGTTCTCTTGGTTCCCTTCTCATCTCTCCTTGGAGGTGGTATTGACCGGCCCTCTCCCACCACATAAGGACATCACGTTCTTCCTGATCTAGGAGAGCAAAGCAGTCCACATTCCCTGGAGTCTGGGAGGGCCGGAGAGGGGAAGTTCTAATGTTTGTAAGCAGATCAGTCAGTCGCCTGGGCAGCCCCAGGGCTCCTGGTCCAGATATCCTTACCACCTTCCCTTCAGTCCCCTCCTCATCTTTGTCCTGTCTCCTCACATGGTCTTTGACTGCTTTGTTCATTGCCCAAACACTTGCAGCAAGCCAAGAACAATGCACCCCATCTCCCTGGAATTGTCACTCAAATATGGGGGTTGGCTGGGGAAGAAAACTGCGGTGTGCTCCTCACTAGGCCTTTCTCCAGCCCTTTCCTGTCTGGCAGTGGGGACTGTCCGGGTGCTCAAACGCTATCTCCAATCTACAGGATGGGCTGAGTGCTACCCCCAGCCTTTTTGGCAGCCCAGCACAGTGAAATACTATTCAAGCTGACCTGAGTGGCCTCAAGGCCCAGGGGAAGAGTCTGAAGGGTGCAAGGGCAGCAAGAACCTGCGGAGTTGCAGCAGCTGATGAGTCAATCCTTTCTGAAGAATTTTGCTCTTGTCTTTCTCTGCAGTAATTCATTATCAAGGAGACATGAAAGGACTCCAGAATCCAGGGCAAAGATTTGGTGCTTGGATTCCCCATTCCAGGCCACCCACACTGTGGCAAAATCTCCTTATGCCACACTGTCTCCTGGCCTGAGAGTCACTGTTGGTTTCCAAAGAGTCCCATAGGGCCATTTTAAATTTTATTAAGGAAATATAAACTAAGATAACATAAGAATGAAATAAAAGTATGGCCATTTCCTTGGGGAGGAATGGAAGGAAGACATGAGATAGATCTCATATCCTGTCCTATTAACAGATGCAAATCATGCAATTCATCTCCAAACCCCTTTCCTGAAACACAGCTGCTGGCCATGAGCCAGCCCAGCCCTGAAGGCGTTTCCTCTGTGTTTCCATATTCTCTGGCTCAATGGCAGAGCAATAGGTCTGCAACTATTTTAGGACTCTGTCCCCTGTTCTATTCATGGATTTCTAGTCTCTCCTATCTGAGTGAAGACCCTAAGCTTTGTCTAGGCCAGTGGGTTTAAAAAGAAATTAATAGTGTCTTTATTTGGTATTATAGTTATTGGTTTTTTTTTACTAAATGTAAAATATTTACAAAGGCTTTGGCTCTCACTTCCCCCAAGAAATCTTTTTATACAAAAGTCTTAAGTTTTTTAACTGAAATTCTTCCTGCATGGGTTTTCAGAAACCCATTCCCCATGCTTGGGGAAGTGCTACTGTAGGGTCAACAATATGTAATAACATAAAAAGGATGTAAAACATCAACAACAACAAAAATGCCAAAAATAGCTTGAGCACAAAAGAGAACACAAATGCAACATTTGCCAAGTCAGTTTCTGCTAAGAACATTCTGAAAATGGCAGTCATCAATTAAATTAAAAAGTACTTGTAAATGACTTATACATAAATGTTCATAACAGCTTTATTTATAAGTCTAAAACTGGATACAACCAAAATATCCATGAAAGAATAAACAAACTGTGTTATATTCATATAATGGAGTACTACTTGACAATAAAGAGTAACAAAATATCGACACACACTTTATTTTGAATCTCAAAATAATTATGCTGAGTGGAAGAATCTCTAAACAAAAAGAGTACTGTATGACTCCATTATTTATTTACTTTTAAATTTTTATTTGAAGTATAGTTGACATATTAAATTAGTTTCAGGTATACAATATGGTGATTCAACAATTATATATATTACAAAATGCTCACCACAATAAGTGTATTACAATATTATTGACTATGTTCCCTATCCTATACCTTTCATCCCCATGACTTATTTATTTTATAACTGGAAGTTTATACCTCTTAATCCCCTTCACCATTTTGCCCATCATTGGCAACCCTTTGGCAACCACCAGTATAATTCAATTTATATAAAATTCTAAAAAATGCCGAGTAATATATAGTGACAGAAAGGAGATCAGTGGTTGTCTGGGGATGGTGGTGGAAGGAGAGATGTACTGAACAAGGGCATGATGAAACTTTTGAGGGTAATATGTTTATTAACTATATTATTGCAATGACTTCATGGATATATACATGTACCAAAAATTTACCAAGTTATACACTTTAAATATGTGCAGTTTATTGTACATCAATTATACCTTCATAAGCTGTAAAAAAGTAATTAGATTTAGAGCAAAAAAATTATAGCAAATGCTGTTGGGCTAACTCAATATCCATTTCAATTCTCTTCTCTATTTCTGTCACCATTACAGAAGCTACAAACACCAAATGCTTACTTTTCCAGACTCACAGCTAGAAGTTTGAAAGTTTAAAACATTTCTAAATATGTGGAACCCCTTTTCCTTTCCAATTGCCATCTTACGCTGAAGCACATTATATAAATCCTATAAAAGGAGGGCTGTACTGGTGTTATGGGGATGGTTGTCAGGATACTGGAACCTCCACTGATGTTTTTTCTTATTTACTTTCTCTTCATTTATCCTCTCCTTCCGCTGTAGTCCCTGAGGGGTACTAAATAATCTCTGAAGTTGTACAGATCTTCTCTTTCCCAGGCTACCTACTTTCTCACTATCTGTCCTAAACCATGATAGAGTCTAATCCTTGCACTTTGATAGGTGGAGAAATTGAGGCATGAAGAGGTGAAAGGACCTGCACGTGGTCTCATAGACAGAAGCAGAAGTTGGTGGTCCAAGTACTTGAGAAGTACTAAGACAGATCCCTGTGTTGGTGCCTGTGGGTGGTATTTTTGAAAGGCTTTTGTTTTGATGGGATTTTCTCTTCAGTTTCTTTAAAAGTGTCTTGTACCCTTAATGAATTCCTGCTACACTAGTCCCAAGTACAACTACTTCTCTGTCCCCTGCTTAGTTCTCTATTTGGTCAGGGTCTTCCAGGCCCATTCTCAATAGATCTGCAGCAGGCTCACTCGGTGGTAAAGTTGTGACATTCTGGGATAAGAACACCAAATTAGAACCAAAAGCTCTGGGTGCAACACTGGCAGTCAGGAGGCTACACAAGAAAACAAGTACCTCAGGACAAGTACCACCTCAAATGAAGAGAACTTCAAGCCCCCAGAGAGCCTGGGAACCAGAAAGTAAAAACAATCTTGATTCCCAATCGTTCTCTGGATGCCTACAAGGGGCTCCACCCAAATTCAGAGGGGCAGCTCCAGACCCTCTTCAAAGATACTGGGTCAACAGAGGTGGGGTTTCCTCCACTAGGGGTAAGAGGAGACAGGAAGAGGGAATTCAGGGGGAGGGGCAGCTATAAAAGGAGCTGACCTGGGCTGGGCTGAAGGGCTCAGGAAGAGACACTCCACCGAGGGTAAGAGAGAAGGAAGGTCACTGCAGGGGACAAGGTAAGATTTAGAGAAATCAGGAGCTTGGAACAAAGCATCCTGGCCTCTCCAGAAAAAGCTGGAAATGAGATTAAGGCTGAATCTCTCCTAGGAGGAGATGGAAGTGATTAAGTTTAAAATTTCTGGGGTGGCTTCTGACAACATAAAGCTGAGAGCTAGAATGCCTTTCAATCTTATAATTTCTTTAATTTGGTGATGATACCAGAGCCACAGACCCTATGTTCCCTACATCTGTACCTGACATTTAGTGGCTGACCCATCCCAGGCCAAGCAGCAAGGTAAAGATTGTAACTCCAAAAGCAGCCTTCTTGCAAAAGTAGGTCACCATGTGTGTTGCCTAGCACTGCATGCGAGGAAACAGCCAAGCAAAGCTGGAAACAAGCTGTAGGAAGGAGATGTCTTCCCCCCCACCTCTGTCACACAAATACACACACACACACACACACACACACACACACTCCTTTTCCAACACATTGTTGCCTTTAGAACTTAACACCACGATTTGGATAAGAAAAGACTGAGGAAACAGAAAAAAAAGTGGAAGTCACAAAAAATAAGAACTGAGGCCCAGAAAGAGAAGGTCATAGAGGTGTAAGGACTTGTCCAAGGTAACATAATTTGTCAGTGGCAAACGTGGAGCTATAATTCTCTGACTCCAAATCAAAAATGGAGATCAAGATGAAATGAGTGCTTCTTAGGAAATACTATAGCTATACTAAAGAAAGATCTTCCTACAAAATCTTGCCATTTGTGACAAATGGATGGACCTTTAAGGTATTATGCTAAAGTGAAATAACTCAGACAGAAAAAGATAAATACCATATAATCTCACTTATATGTGGAATCTTAAAAAAATGAACAAAAAAACCCAGCTCATGAATATAAAGAACAGATTGGGGGTTGCCTGAGGTGGAGGTGGGCAAAATGGGTGAAATGGGTCAAAAGGTACAAATTTCCAATTATAAAATGAATTATGGGGATATAATACACAGCATGGTGGCTATAGTTAATAATACTGTCTTGCATATTTGAAAGTATCTAAGAGAGTAGATATTGAATTCTCTTAATAAGAAAAAAATTGTAACTATGTATGGTGATGGATGTTGACTGGATCATTTTGCAGTGTAGTAAATTACTACATTGTACACCTGAAACTAATATAATGTTATATGAATTATACCTCAGTAAGAAAAGAAAGATCCTCTTCCATACAAAGACATATAAGACACTGAGTTAGAACACTGAAAAAAAAAAAAGAAAACTATCTGAAATATTGATTTGGAGTAAAGCAAGGCAATAAACTTAGATCACTCACAAAGTATCTGCAAACCCTAAGGATTCTTCTCCAATGTTTAGAAACATGCTGTTTTCTAAGGATAGCCCGTGGCTTCTTATTACACAGGATCCTGGGTATAGGTCCAGAATCCAGGCCAATGCATTTGATTTCACATTGCTCAGAACTTGTGTTAGTCTGGGGCCTCCAAGGATTAGAAAATAAAATGGGATTAAATGTGCAAAGATTTATTAAGGAAAATGAAAGTAAATGGGGAAGGAGCCTGGGAAGATTAGGAGAGCTGTGAAACTATAATGTAAGTCTGCCCCTGAACAAAGAAGGAGGAAGGGAAGGTTGGGTGAAAGTGTCCTAGTCTGCCCTGCACTCTAAGGAAGGCTTGGCAAGGCCAACAGGGATTGATGAAGACAAGGTCAGTTGGCAGTCAGAGGATTTCTGTGTCTCCCAGGAATGAACCTACTTTAATATTGCTGCCTTGTAGCAGGTGCCTTAGTGAAAATGCTGGGATGGATTTCAGAGCAAGGCAGCCAAGGCCTTTGGTCAATTGTGTTCTTTGTAGTTGGAGGTCTGCAAGGCACACTGTCTTGGGTGCTACAGAACACCACTTTTTTTTTTTTTTTAACATTTTTAAAATTTTTATTTTAATTTTTTTCAATTATTTTCTTTTTTTAAATTTTACTATGTTATGTTAGTCACCATACAATACATCATTAGTTTTTGATGTAGTGATCCACAATCCATTGTTTTCGTATAACACCCAGTGCTCCATGCAGTATGTGCCCTCCTTAATACCCATCACCGGGCTAACCCATCCCCCCACCCCCTCCCCTCTAAAACCCTGTTTGTTTCTCAGAGTCCATAGTCTCTCACGGTTCATCTCTCCCTCCGATTTCCCTCCCTTCATTTTTCCCTTCCTTCTCCTAACATCCTCCATGCTATTCCTTATGTTCCACAAATAAGTGAAACCATATGATAATTGACTTTCTCTGCTTGACTTATTTCACTTAGCATAATCTCCTCCAGTCCCATCCATGTTGATGTAAAAGTTGGGTATTCATCCTTTCTGACGGCTGAGTAATATTCCATTGTATATATGGACCACATCTTCTTTATCCATTCATCTGTTGAAGGGCATCTCAGCTCTTTCCACAGTTTGGCTATTGCGGACATTGCTGCTATGAACATTAGGGTGCATATGGCCCTTCTTTTCACTACATCTGTGTCTTTGGGGTAAATACCCAGGAGTGCAATTGCTGGGTCATAGGGTAGCTCTATTTTTACATTTTTGAGGTATCTCCACACTGTTTTCCAAAGTGGCTGTACCAACTCGCATTCCCACCAACAGTGTAAGAGGGTTCCCCTTTCTCCACAACCTCTCCAACATTTGTTGTCTCTTGCCCTGTCCATTTTTGCCATTCTAACTGGTGTAAGGTGGTATCTCAACGTGGTTTTTTTTTTTTTTTAAGATTTTATTTATTTGACAGAGCACAAGCAGAGGGAGAGAGGGGGAGAAGCAGGCTCCCTGCTGAGCAAGGAGCCTGATGTGGGACTCGATCCCAGGACCCTGGCATCATGACCTGGGCCGAAGGCAGCCGCTTAACCGACTGAGCCACCCAGGCGTCCCTCTCAACGTGGTTTTGATTTGAATTTCCCTGATGGTTAATGATGATGAACATTTTTTCATGTGTCTGTTAGCCACTTTTAACTTCTACTATATCCCTTCTTTGCCCAGCTGCAGGTGCTTTCTCCATACCCAGAGTCTCTAGAGAGAGAGAATAGGAAATGACAGAGACCAGAGAGCCTCTGCCTAAAGCACAGAAGTCAGACCTACCTTGAGCTGTGGCTCTTTCCTTCCATGGCCCTGCCCTGTGTCATGAGCTGACATGTTCATACGACCCATGCTAGGTGTCAATCAAAACCACTCCATTTCACTCATATGTGGAATTTAAGGGAAAAAAAACCCAGATGAACATAGCGGAAGGGAATGAAAAATAAAATAAGGTGAAAACAGACAGGAAGGCAAACCATAAGAGACTTTTAACTATAGGAAACAAAGGGTTGCTGGAGGGGAGGTGGGTGGGGGGATGGGGTAACTGGGTGATGGGCATTAAGGAGAGCACTTGAAGTAATGAGCACTGGGTGTTGTATGCAACTGATGAATCACTAAATTCTACCTCTGAAACTAATAATACAGTATATGTTAATTAATATACAGACCTTTTATTGCTTCAGATACCCCTTATCCTTTCTTTCTCTAGACTCCTAATCACACAAGCCTAGAGAACACAGAGCAAAACAGAATGGCCAAGGAGGTGGGATGAGAGTTGGAGAGTGTCACATGCAACTGTTTTCTTTCAACAGTGGGTGTGAATACTGGAACCAGGATAGGGAAAGGTTAGGAAACTAACATTTTGTTGACCTCCCCATGCCAGTATGCCTAACCTGAATTATTCCATACACCTGCTTGATGGATGAGAAAACTGGGGATACATGTAAGCCACTTGCCTACTGTCACACAGCTCTAAGAGACAGAGCCCCTAAACTCACAATGAACCTAAACCCCAGTCAGGGGGCACACAAACTTTGCCCTTCAGCAAGTTTTTCCTCTTCTAGAACACCAGGGACAGGCAGAGGTACAGCTCTCTCTGCAAGCTGCTTCTACTGGAGGCCACCACTAATTGGCATTTCTGTCTGCTGACTGCCATGCTGTTCAACTCAGCTTCAACCCCTCAGAGGCCAGTGCCTCAGTGTCTCTTTCCCAGAATACCTCTCAGCTTCTGGCCTTGATAGGAGGTAGGGGAAACTCTAGATTAAAACCAGAATCAGGGCTCAGTTACAGACAGAGGCCAGAGCAGAGGTCTATAAATGGCTTGAAGCAATCCAGGAAGGGCTCTGGTATGGCAGGGATTGGAGCCTAGCTGGGCTTTCTCAGTACCCCAGTCCACTCACCACCCACTGCAGTAAACAGAATATGCTATCCTCCAACAACAATAGCCCAAAAGGATTTCTTTATTACTCTAGCTTTGATTTTACATTTTAAAAGCTCACAGAACAACAGTCCAGGAGATTTAACAAGCACATTCCTGGACACTGAGTCATAGGTAAGAGGAGGTAGAGGAGGGAGCAGAAATCTGACTAAGGGAGGGCATTAAAAGACCACAACATAGCAAAGTGCCTATGTTGCCAAACAATTATTAATAATCCCTTCCTACCTGATTACTTGAAGATAGATGTATGTAATGTATTCAAGAAGATGTTCTGTCAATTTAGTA
Organism: Neomonachus schauinslandi; assembly: GCF_002201575.2. Lineage (NCBI taxonomy): Eukaryota > Metazoa > Chordata > Mammalia > Carnivora > Phocidae > Neomonachus > Neomonachus schauinslandi. The sequence continues at coordinate 67,404,726 of NC_058419.1, forward strand.
TTACTAATGTTTAATTTCACTACTGAAATATTTCAATGAATTTTAATTTTCTGAAAAAAGAAATACCACTTGGTGGTGTGGGAAAAGATACACATCTCTACCTTCTCATCCCCAGGCAAGTCAAACTTACACATAACTATGGGCCCAGAGCCAGCAAGACAATAGGCAAAGAGCTGAACATGCATCAGGGGTCCGAGTGCCTAGTGTCTCTCCTCCCTGTTCTGGACTGACTCCCTAGAAGTCTGGTGTTTAGGAAGCAGGCTCTGTGTATGAGAACTGTAAGCAGATGAAGTGGTAGCTGGAGGATGGGTCTAGATAGCACAAGTCCCTTGGAGGGAGCCAGAGACAAGATATGCCTTATGTGTGGAGGTCTTCAAAAAAAGTCAAAACCTGGGGCAAAATGTTTGTGGGCTTCCCATTGGAGGCAGGCAGTCTCTTCAGAGGCATTTGTGATAGGTAAAAAAAGAATAAGAAGGCTGGAGTTAAAATACTCCTGACCTAGGATGAGTGAGGGGTAAGGTGATGACAAGAGGGTCAGTGGGGCTCAGGACAGCAGCAGTGACTCTGAAACTCAGACTCCCAGACTCCTAGGCCCTCCACATACCAGAGCTCAGGGGTTTGTTGAGGGGCTCAGTGGCTGGGAAGCCTGCTTTGTTGGGAGTCTGTCCTTTAAATCTTACATATATGAGGCTCGGGGGCACCCAGCTGGCTCAGTCAGTACAGCATGCAGCTCTTAATCTTGGGGTTGTAAATTCAAGCCCCACGTTGGGTGTAGAGATTACTTAAAAACATATGAGGCTTCTTTCCTCTAGAGTAGTATTTATTTTATTTTATCTCAATTGCATATTAGAATTACCTAGGGAGCTTCTTAAAATACTACCCAACCCCCTAGAGTTGCTGATTCAATTGGTCTAAGGTAGGGTCAGTACATCAGTATTTTTTAAGCTCCTCAGGGGATTTTGATGGGCTGCTGGGATTGAGAATCACTGCTCTGGAGGAAGCCCATAGTCTCAGTCAGATGCCAGCTTAGGTGACAGGAGTTAGTGGAGGTAGAGAGGAAGTAGCAAGACGTAGATGCTATGGAAAACACACACTGGCCTATATGAGCCAGGAGATGTATGTCAGGGCCCTGTTTCTGTCACTGCTTCACTTTGTGACCCTGGTCAAGTCCCCATCTCCCTCTGAGCCTCCCATCTCCCCCAGTACAACAAAGTAGTTGGACTTCATGACCTCTAAGAATCTTTCTGACTTCTTCAACATTCTAGAAATTTACCAGGTAGGAGAAAAGAGTGGGGTTGGTGGGGAGAGGGGTGTATATTTGTGCTTCTGCATGGTATGCAGGGGGTGCAAAAGAACACAGCTAACCCAATCCACTGAGAAGGGCCAGTTCCAGGGAACTTGCCTATCCAGAGCCCAAACTGAAAGGCATGGAAACTGTCCTTAGATCCTCCTCAACTGTGAGCCCACTAGGCACGAACAGTGCCCAAATGCAGGATCCCACTGGTGCCATTACACACATGTTTACTAATATTAATTATGGTAGTAGTAGTAATAGTAGTAATTATCTTAATTTGACATCCAGCTTTCCCATTTCATAATAATGACAGATCAAATGTGTCCATAGCAGCATCCCAAGGAGCTGAAACTACTTCAACTGTACGCTCTTCCTCATTCCTATTTATCTCCCCATGGGAGATAAAGGCCTAGGGAGCTGAGGTAGAAGCGTACATGGTAATCCATATTTCAAGTCACTGTTTTCCAAGTTTAATCCTAGCCAAGATTCTCAGCACACACATTGGACTCTAAGTATGGATGACTTCCCAGTTGGGAAGAACTTACAGCCCATCAAAATCCCCTGGGAGCTTTTAAAAATACTGATGTACTGGCCCTATGCCAGAATAATCCAAATCCTAACTTCCCTTTTCTGAACCTCCTTTCCCAACCAGTACCCTCATGACCCTTGGCAGTTTCTTCATCCATTTCTTACCTCTCTCTTATAGCCCTACCCATGAATTACAGAACACAATCAATTAAATAACAATTTCACCATGCAACAACTGGAAGTTCCTTGGGAAAGATATTTTGCTTCCTCTTTCTCCTTAGGCCCCTACAGCTTAACACAGAACTGAGCAGACACTGCACACCTTTCACAAGAGGCCAGTTGGCTCATCTGATAAAGTTGCCAGAGCTCATCAATCAAGGGTTGTAAGAACTCAATGAAGTAGCCAAATATTCATGGATTTTGAGAGTAGGTATTTTGGAACACAGGTCCAAAGCCTTGACTTGCCACTACAGAATCTCCTCCTCCCTCTCCCACACAGTATAACCCTCCTCATACCACAAAACTACTCCAGCCTGCTCCTCACATGACTGTAATGCCCTGGTGTCTCCTCTTCAAGTTCATTCTCCTCCTGACCCAGGTCCTCTATATCAAAAGTATAATGTAGAAGGAGCAACATCCCACCTCTTCCACCACCTCCTACCCCACTTGGTCCCCCTCTGCCTGGAATAGCTCAATAGATTCTTATCAAGGCCAATCCTATCCTATTCCCTCCTCATTGCTTACTTATCACCATTAGCAAGACTTCCCTACTCCCCCAGCCAGAAGAACTTTTAAATTTCCAGGGGCCTTTAGCTCCCCTCTCTCATGGCCCTTAGCATTTTCTACTCTACTTCATAGTTAATCTCCCATAACCCTAAGACAGTTCAGTTGTTGTATGACCTTCAACAAGTCACTTAACCTCTCAAACTTCAGTGACTCATCTGTAAAATGGATATGACAATCCCTGCTTTAACCTCCTCCCAGATCAAATGAGATAAAATATGTGAAAGCATATAGTATATACTCATAATGATAGCTAACATTTATTGAGTACTTTATATTGACCAGACACCATTCTAAGTACTTCATATATATTAATTCACTTAAACAAGCAAGCAACCCTATGTAATGCACACAACTATTAACCTGACTTTGAGGAAACTGAGACACACAGAAAGATTAAGTAATTTGCACAAGGACACACAACTAGTAAATTATAGAACTGGATTTGAACCCAAGAAGTCTGGTTTTGGAGTTCCCACTTGTATGACTCAGTTATACACCTCCAATGCAGGAAGTTTATATATATAATGTAATATTATGTAATAACATATTATGTAATTCTTATGTAATATAAGAATATAATATAAATATTTTTATATAAGATTGTGTAAGGCAATATATAGCAAATGTAATAAAAATGTAGAAATTCAGAGGAGAGATAAATGTGATTTAAAGATGTTGAATAAAGCATCATGGAAAATGTAGTGACTTAAATTGGGTCATGAAAGAAGGATTAGAAAAAGAGAGCATCATAATATGAGGGCTTAGTGTAGTCAAAAGCCCAGAGGCAGAAGTATGTCTGGGATGCAGGGAGATAAACAATGAGGATACTGGCTTGGATTGAGTGGGAGCCTCATGGTAGTCAGACAGAAAAAGGATAGATGACCAATAAAAGGAATGGTCTGGAAAAAAATATAACATGCTGAGCAAGAGCTATGTGAGGTTTAATTACAGTTCTTTCTGATCCAATTAAACCAAATTTATTTCATTGTTTTTAAAGATTTTATTTTTAAGTAATCTCTACACCCAACAAAGGGCTTGAACTTACAACCCTGAGATTGAGTTGCATGTTCTACTGACTGAGCCAGCCAGACACCCATAAATCAAATTTAAATATGTATGAAGATGGTCATGGATGGGACATGTAAGTAGATTTAAAAAATGTGAGTCAAGGTGAAAGGTAAACTATAACAGAGATAAATAAATGACAGTTACTGTACTTGAACTAAAAAGCAGCCTGTACAGAGGTGGTTCAAGATGAAGGCATAGGAAGATCTGAATTCACTTCCTCCCACAGAGACAACAAATATACAGCTATATTATGGAATAATTTCCTCTGAAAAGAACCTGATAACTAGCTGAACACCTGCTCCACAACAAAGAATAAAAGAGCCAAACTGAGACATTGCAACTCCTTCAGGACTGGGAGAGATAGCTGTTTTACATAATACACAGAAACAAACACAGAGAGTCAACCAAAATGAGGGAAAAGAGGAACATGTTCCAAATAAGAACAAGATAAAACTCCAGAGAAAACCTTAATGAGGGGTGCCTGGGTGGCTCAGTCGTTAAGTGTTTGCCTTCAGCTCAGGTCATGATCCAGCGTCCTGGGATCAAGCCCTGCATCGGGCTCCCTGCTCCGTGGGAAGCCTGCTTCTCCCTCTCCCACTCCCCATGCTTATGTTCCTTCTCTCACTGTCTCACTCTCTGTCAAATAAATAAAATATATTTTAAAAATTTTTAAAAAAACCTTAATGAAATGAAGGTAAGTACTTTACCTCATAAGGTTTTCAAAGTAGCAGTCATAAAGATGCTCACTGAACTTGAAAGAAGAGCAGATGAACACATCAAGAACTTAAGGAAGAGACAGAAAATATTAGAAAGTACCAAACAGAACTCATAAAGCTGAAGAATACAATAACTGAGCTGAAAAATATACTAAAGGTAATCAACAGCAGACTAGAAGATACAGAAGAACAAATCAGTGACATGCAAGACAGAGTAGTAGAAGTTACCCAAACAGAACAGTGAAAAGAAAAAAAAAAAAGATTTTTTAAAACTGAGGATAGCTTAAGGGATCTGTGGGACAAAGTGAAGTATACTAACATTGGCATTATAGGGGTCCCAGAAGGAAAAGAGGGAGAGAGAAAAGGGCAGAACATTTATCTGAAGAAATAATGGCTGAAAAATTCCCTAACCTGGTGACAGAACCAGAAAACCAGGTCTAGGAATCACAGGGAGTCCCAAACAAGATGAACCCAAAGAGATCCACACCAAAATACATTATAATTGAAATGTCAAAAGTTAAAGAGAGAACCTTAAAAACAGTAAGAGAAAAATAACTAGTTACATAAAAGGGAAACACCATAAGAGTATAAGCTAATTTTTGAGCAGAAACTTTGCAGGTTAGAAGGGAGTAGCATATTTTATCCAAAATGCTGAAAGGGAAAAATTTCCAATCAAAAATACTCTACCTGGCAAAGTTAACAATCAGAATTGAAGGAAAAATAAAGATTTTCTCAGACAAGCAAAACCTAAGGGAATTTATCACCACTAAACTGTCCTTACAATAATTGTTTAAGGGACTTCTTTAAGCTAAACATTCATAAATAGAAAAAAGAAAATACATGTAAAGAAAAATTTCATTGATAAAGGCAAATATATTGTAAAGGTAGTGAATAAACCACTTCTAAACCTACTCTGAAGATTAACAGATGAAAGTAGTATAATCGGGGCGCCTGGGTGGCTCACATGGTTAAGCTTCTGCCTTTGGCTCAGGTCATGATCCCGGGGTCCTGGGATCGAGCCCCGCATCAGGCTCCCTGCTCTGCGGGAAGCCTGCTTCTCCCCCTCCTTCCTGCTCGAGCTCTCTCTCACTATCTCTGTCTCTCTCAAATAAATAAATAAAATATTAAAAAAAAAGAAAGTAGTATAATCAACTATAACTACAATAGTTAGGTAAGAGATACACAAAATTAAAAGATGTAAAAATATGACATCCAAAACGTAAGATGCGGGGTTGGGGGGTTTAGTGTTTTTAGAATACAATTGAACTTAAGTCACTAACAAGTTAAAGTAGACTGCTATATATAAAGGTTATTATAGGGGTGCCTGGGTGGCTCAGTCAGTTTAGTGTCTGCCTTCAGTTCAGATCATGATCCCAGGGTCCTGGGATTGAACCCCGTATCAGGATCCCTGCTCAGTGGGGAGTCCACTTCTCCCTCTCCCTCTGCCTCTCCCCCCCAGCTTGTGCTCAATCTCTCTTGTTCGCTCTCTTTCTCAAATAAATAAATAAAATCTTTTTTAAAAACTAAAACTCTGGGGTGCCTGGGTGGTGCTTAACGTCTGCCTTTGGCTTGGGTCATGATCCCAAAGTCCTGGGATTGAGCCCCACATCAGGCTCCCTGCTCTGTGGTAAGCCTGCTTCTCCCTCTCCCACTCCCCCTGCTTGTGTTCCCTCTCTCACTGTGTCTCTCTCTGTCAAATAAATAAATAAAATTTTTAAAAAATTAAAAGTTATTATATATATATATATATATATATATATATATATGAACCACATGATAACCACAAACTGAAAACCTATCCTAGATAAACAAGACACAATGAGAAAAGAATCTAAACATAACACTAAAGAAAGTTATCAAACCACAAGAGAAGAGAGCAAGAGAAGAAGAAAGGAAGAGAGAAGGACTATAAAAACAACCAGAAAACAATTAACAAAATGGTAATAAGTACATACCTACCAATAATTACCTTAAATGTAAATGGACTAAATTCTACAATCAAAAGACATAGGCTGGATGGATTAAAAAAAAGACCCATCCATATGATGCCTACAAGAGACTCACTTCAGATCTAAAGACACACACAAACTGAAAATTAATGGATGGGAAAAGATATTCCAGGCAAACTGAAACAAACAGAAAACTGGGGTAGCAATACTTATATCAAAGAAGATAAAAGTTTAAAATGCAAAAAAAGACAAAGAAAGGCATTATATAATGATAAAGGGGTCAATTCAACAGGAGGATACAATGTTTGTAAATATTTATGCACCCAACATAGGAGCACATAAGTATATAAAGCAAATATCAACTGACATAAAAAGGGAGAAATTGACAAAAATATAATAATAGTAGGGACTTTTAATACTCCACTTATATCAGTAGATAGATCATCCAGACAGAAAATAAATAAAGAAACACCATCCTTAAATGACACATTAGACCAGACGGACTTAATATTTACAGAACATTCCATCAGAAAACAGCAGAATACACATTCTTTTCAAGTGCACACAGACCATTTACCAAGATAGATCACATATGAGGCCACAAAACAAGTCTCCATAAACTTAGGAAAATTTAAATTACATCAAGAATCTTTTCCATGTAGAGGAATGGGCAAAATGGGCAAAGGGGAGTGAGAGACACATGTTTCCAGTTATGGAAGGAATAAATCACAGGGATAAAAGGTATATCATAGGGAATATAGTCAATGGAATTGTAATAGCATTGTATGGTGACAGCTGGTAGCTACACTTATGGTGAGTATAGCACAACATATAAAGTTTTCAAATCACTGCATTGTACACTTGAAACTAATGTAACACTGTGTGTCAACTATAATAAAAAAGAAAAGATTACTAATATTTCTAAAGCCCTTTATGTAACTTTCCCTTAAGAAAAATAATTTTTCCAACCACAATGATATGAAACTATAAATCAATTACAAGAAGAAAACTGGAAAAAAACCCCACAAACACTTGGAGGTTAAACAATATGCTACTAGGAAACAAATTAGTCAAAAGGGAAACAAACAAACAAAAATACCTTGAGACGAACGAAAATGGAAATACAACATTCCTACATCTATGGGATGCAGAAAAGGCAATTCTAAGAGGGAAGTTCATAGCAATACAGGCCTACCTCAAGAAACAAGAGAGAAGGTGTAGGGGAAGATGGTGGAGTAGGAGGACCCTGAGCTCACCCCATCTCACCTTTACAACTAGGTATCATCCATGTCCAAGTCAATAAACCAGAGAGCAATCTGAAGACTGACAGAACAAACTCCATGACTAAATATAGAGAAAAAGCTGCATCTGAAAGGTTAGGAAGGTTGGAAAGGTGGAGAGAGGCTGCCTGTAGAAGGGAGGAAGCTGCACATGGAGAGGGCAGAGAAATGGGCCCTCACACCAGGGAGCTCGCACAGGGAAGACTAATTCCCATAATGTTTGAGTTTAAAAACCAAAGGAGCTGAATTTCATGAGTTTATAAAACCAGTGGGACTTGGAGCCTAGAATCTCAAAAGTCAGCTGATTAAGCACTGGGCAAGCTGGGAAGGCCAGTGAGACCTGGGTCACCACCCTAAATGAGACAGCAGCCTGCATGGAGAGGCAACATAACAACAGCAGTTTATATGCCAGGGTCAAATGGGAGACAGATCCGTTCATACTGATTTCAGAGCATGTTGGGAGACTTCTTTAAAAACGAGGGTGCTGACAGGTGTCATTTTCCTCCCCCAACCCCAGCATAAACATAGAACCAACTGTGGAGGTGGGGCTGCACAGACAGTTGTAGCCTTGACCAAGGGCTCAGGGAAGATTTTGTTAAAGCTGCATGTGTGCCCCACCCAGCCACAGTGCATCCAGACATACACATTCAGCCACCACTGCATGCCACACCACATGCTAGGTGCAAGCTGCCACTGCATATTGCACCCAGCCACCATGATGCATCCAGCCATGCACCCCCAAGCAACCATCAGGGGCTGGGCTCAGCCATTATTGCACCACACAGGCCTCAAGTGCTGCAGCAGTTTGGGGGACCCAGCATAGGACTAGTAGCCCAGTGCATTGTTTGCTAAAACTGCTGCCTTGCTCCCAAGTTCCCCAGCAGGCTGGCCCCCTCAGAGCTGGCCTGCCCTGGGTCCCAATAACACCACAGAGAGCAATAACAGCCCACAACAGGGGGAGAGACAGTGCAGATGACTGCAGTGAAAGGAAAAGTGATTCAGATACAACAATAGGGCATAAGCAACACACATAGGATAGATACTCCCCTGAAGTGCCAGTTTCTGGTGAACAGAGGACACTGCACTGCAGGGCACTCCAGGAACTCCTCTTCATAGATTCACTACTTTCAAGAGCAGAAGACATAACTGACTTTCCTAACAAAAAGAAACAGATACATGGAGGCAGACAAAATGAGGAGACAGAGAAATTTATCCCAAATGAAAGAACACAACAAGGCCACAGCCACAGATCTAAGTGAAACAGATATAAGTAATATGCCTGATACAGATTTTAAAGCAATGATCATAAGGATATTCACTGAACTTGAGAAAAGAGTGGAAGATGAGTGAGACCCTTATCACAGAGATAAGGAATAACAAAGTATAGATAAAGAGCTCAATAAATGAAATCAGAAACATGCCTGATGGAATGAATATTAGGCTGGAAGAAGGAGAGGAATGAATCAGTGTCCTAGAAGTTGGAGTAATGAAAAATAATCAACCTGAACAAAAGAGAGAAAAAAGAATTACACAAGGGCACCTGGGTGGCTCAGTTGGTTAAGTGACTGCCTTCGGCTCAGGTCATGATCCTGGAGTCCCGGGATTGAGTCCCGCATCGGGCTTCCTGCTCGGCAGGGAGTCTGCTTCTCCCTCTGACCCTCCTCCCTCTCATGCTCTCTGTCTCTCATTCTCTCTCTCGCAAAAAAAAAAAAAAAAAAGAATTACACAAAACAGGAATAGACTTAGGGAACCCAGTTATCCCATCAAATGTATTAACATTCATATTATAGGAGTCCCAGAAGAAGAGAGAGGAAAGGGGGCAGACAATTTATTTGAAGAAATAATAGATGAGAACTTCCTTAAACTGGGGAAGGAAACAGAAAACCAGATTCAAGAGGCATAGAGAACCCCCATCAAAATCAACAAAAGCATACACACACCAAGACATGTTGTAATTAAATTTGCAAAATATAGCGATAAAGAAAAAATCTTAAAAGCAGCAAGACAAAAGGAGTCAGTAACTTACAAGGGAACACCCAAAAGGCTAGCAGGAAAATTTTCAATGGAAACTTGGCAGCCAGAAGGGAGTGGTATGATATACTCAAAGTGCTAAATGGAAAAACTCTTCAGCCAAGAATACTCTAACCAGCAAAGCTATCGTTCAGAATACAAGGAGAGATAAGGAGTTTCCCAGACAAACAAAACTAAAGGAGTTCATGACCACTAAACCAGCCCTGTAAGAAATATTAAAGGGGACTCTTTGAATGGAAAGGAGAGATCAAAAGTAAAATAGGAAACACAAAATCAGTGAAAATGAATATTTCAGTAAAAAATCAGTCAAGGAACTCACAAAATAAAAGGATATAAAATATGGCAATATATGCCTAAAACGTGGGAAGGAGAGGAGAAAAGAATGGGTTAAAACTTAAATGACCATCAACTTAATATAGACTGGTATATGCAGAAGAAGTTATATACAAACCTAATGGTAACCACATATCAAAAACCACTAATAAACATGCAAAGAATAAAGAAAAAGGAGTCCAAATATGTCAGTAAAGAAAATCACCAAACCATAAAAGAGAGAAAGAAAAGAAAGGATCAGGAGTGCTTGGGTGGCTCAGTCAGTTAAGCGTCTGCCTTCAGCCCAGGTAGTGATCCCAGGGTCCTGGGATTGAGCCCCATGTCAGGCTCTCTGTTCAGCAGGGAGCCTGCTTCTCCTTCTCCCTCTGCCTGCTGCTCCCTCTGCTTGTGCTCTCTCTCTCTGTGAAATAAAATAAATAAAATCTTAAAAAAAAAAAGGGCGCCTGGGTGGCTCAGTTGGTTAAGCAACTGCCTTTGGCTCAGGTCATGATCCTGGAGTCCCTGGATCGAGTCCCGCATCGGGCTCCCTGCTTGGCGGAGAGTCTGCTTCTCCCTCTGACCCTAACCCCTCTCATATGCTCTCTCTCATTCTCTCTCTCTCAAATAAATAAATAAAATCTTAAAAAAAAATCTTAAAAAAAAGAAAAGAAAGGATCAGAGGAAAACTAGTAATAAAATGGCAATAAATACATATCTATCCATAATTACTTTGAATATAAATGCACTAAATGCTCCAATCAAAAGACATAGGGTGACATAATGGATAAAACAAAAAACAAAAAACAACTAAGACCCACATATATGCTCCCCACAGTAAAATCATTTTTTTAATTTTATTTAAATTCAATTAATTAACATACACTGTATTATTTGTTTCAGAGGTAGAGTTTAGTGATTCATCAGCTGCAAATATCACCCAGTGCTCATTAATTACATCAAGTGCCCTCTTTAATGCCCATCACCCAATCATTTTATACTGAAAGACTGAAAGTGAGGGGACAGAGAAACATCTATCATGCAAATTGATGTCCAAAGAAAGCCGGAGTAGCAATATTTATATTGGACAAAACAGACTTTAAAACAAAGACTGTAACAAGAGACAAAGAAGGACACTATATAATCATAAAGGGGACAATCCAAAAGATCTAAAAATTGTAAATATCTTTGGACTCAACATGGAAGCACCCAAAACATAAAACAGTTAAACAACCATAAAGGAGCTAATCAATAATACTACAATAATAGTAGGGGACTTTAACACCCTACTTACATCAATGGACTGATCATCTAAACAGAAAATAAACAAGGAAACAATGTCTTTGAATGACACACTAGAGAGATGGATTTAACAGATATATTCAGAACATTTCATCCTAAAACTGCAGAATATACATTCTTTTCAAGTACACATGGAAAATTCTCCAGAATAGACCATATATTAGCCCACAAAACCAGTTTCAACAAATTCAAGAAGATTGAAGTCATACCATGCAGCTTTTCTGACCACAACACTGTGAAACCAGAATTCAACCACAAGAAAAAAATCTGGAAAGACCACAAATACATGGAGGTTAAATAACATGCTAGTAACTATGAATGGTTCAACCAGGAAATAAAAGAAGAAATTTTAAAAGTACACGGAAGCAAATGAAAATGAAAACACAATGGTCCCAAACCTCTGGGATACAGCAAAATCTGTTTTAAGACAGAAGTATATAGCAAAACAGACCTACCTCAAGAAACAAGAAAAATCTCAAATAAATAACCTAACCTTACACCTAAAGAAGCTAGAAAAATAACAACAAACAAAACCTAAAGCCAGCAGAAAGAAAGAAATAATAAAGATTAGAGCAGAAATAAATGATACAGGAACTAAAAAAAATAGCATAGATCAATGAAATGAGAAGCTGGTTCTTTGAAAAAAATTAATAAAATTGATAAACCTCTAGCCAGACTTATCAAGAAAAAAAGAGAAAGTACTCAAATCAATAAATTCAAAAAAGAGAGAGGAGAAATAACAACTGACACCACAGAAATACAAACAGTTGTAAGAGAGTATTATGAAAAAATATATGCCAACAAATTGGACAACCTGGAAGAAATGGATAAATTCCTAGAAACATATAAACTACCAAATCTGAAACAGGAAGAAATAGAAAATTTGCACAGACCAATAACCTGCAAAGAAATTGAATCAGTAATCAAAAAACTCCAAACAAACAAAAATCCATGACCAGATAGCTTCATGGGTGAATTCTAAGAAACATTTAAAGAAGAGTTAGTATCTATTCTTCTCAAACTATTCAAAAAATAAAAAAGAAAAGAAAAGAAAGGAATTTCTTTTTTTAAATTTAAATTTAATTAGCCAACATACAACTTCTAAATTCATTCTGAGTCCAGCATTACCCTGATGCCATAACCAAATGGAGACACCACTAAAAAAGAGAACTACAGGCCAATTTCCCTGATGAACATGGACACAAAATTGTCAATAAAATACTAACAAACCAAATCCAACAGTACATTAAAAGAATCATTCACCAGGATCGAGTGGGACTTATTCTTGGTCTGCAAGGGTAGTTCAATATTCACAAATCAATCAACATGATATCTCACATCAATAAGAGAAAGGATAAGAACCATGTGATCATTTCAATAGATGCAGAAAAAAGCATTTGACAAAGTACAACATCCATTCATTATAAAAATCCTCAACAATGTAAGTTTAGAGGGGACATACCTCAACATAACAAAAGTCATCTATGAAAAACCCACAGCTAACATGATCCTCAAAGGGGCAAAACCTGAGGCTTGGTCCTCTAAGGTCAGGACCAAGACAAGGATGTCCACTCTCACCACTTCTATTCAAATGTCCTAGCCACAGCAATCAAACAACAAAAAGAAATAAAATGCATCCAAATCAGCAAGTAAAAACTAAAACTTTCCACATTTGCAGATGATAAATCTTTTCTTTTTTTTCCATGTAATTGCTTTTATTTATTTTTTTTCTTTTCAGATTTTTATTTAAATTTTAGTTATACAGTGCAACATTGGTTTCAGGAGTAGAATTCAGTAGTTCATTACTTATAAACAACACCCAGTGCTCATAATAAGTGTCCTCCTTAATACCCATCACCCAGCTAGCCCACCCCCACCCACCTCCCTCCATCAACCTTCAGTTTGTTCTCTATCAAAGGTCAAACCATAAGAGACTCTTAATCTCAGGAAACAAACTGAGGGTTGCTTGAGTGGAGGGGCGTGGGAAGGATGGGGTGGCTGGGTGATGGACATTGGGGAGGGTATGTGCTATTGTAGCACTGTGAATTGTGTAAGACTGATGAATCACAGACCTGTACTCCTGAAACAAATAATACATTATATGTTAATAAAAAGAAAAAAAAGTCTCTTATGGTTTGCTTCACTCTCTTTTATTTTTACCTCTTCCTCTACGTTCATCTGTTTTGTTTCTTAAATTCCACATATGAGTGAAATCATATGGTATTTTCTTTCTCTGACTGGCTTATTTTACTATATATAGAAAAGCCAAAAGACCACCAAAATACTGCTAGAAGTGATAAATGAATTCAGTAAAGTCACAGGATTCAAAATCAATGTAGAGAAATCTGTTGCATTTCTATTCACCAATAATGAGGCAGCAGAAAAAGAAATTAAGAAAACAATCCCATTTGCAATTGCACCCAAAATAATAAGGTATCTAGGAATAAACCTAACCAAAGAGGTGAAAGACTTGTATTCTGAAAACTATAAAACACTGATGAAAGAAATTGAAGACGACACAAACAAATAGAAAGACATTCCAAGCTCATGGATTGGAATAACAGATATTTTTAAAATGTCTATACCACCCAAAGCAATCTACACTTTTAAAGCAATCTTATCAAAATACCAACAGCATTTTTCACAGAACTAGAATAAGCAATTCTAAAATTTGTATGGAACCACAAAAGACCCTGAATAGCCAAAGTAATCTTGAAAAAGAAAGCAAAGCTGGAGACAACACAATTCCAGACTTCAACATATATTACAAAGGTACAGTGATCAAAACGGTATGGTTCTGGCACAGAAATAGACACATAGATCAATGAAACAGAATAGAGAGTCCAGAAATAAACCCACAACTATATGGTCAATTAATCTTTGTCAAAGCTGGAAAGAATATCAAATGGGAAAAAGACAGTCTCTTCAACAAATGGTGTTGGGAAAACTGGATGGCAACATGCAAAAGAATGAAACTGGGCCACTTTCTTACACCATACAGAAAAATAAATTCAGAATGGATGAAAGTCTTAAATGTCAGACCTGAAACCATAAAAATTCTAGAAGAGAACACAGGCAGTAACCTCTTTGACATCTGACATAGCAACTTTTTTTCTAGATATGTCTCCTGAGCCAAGGGACACAAAACCAAAAGTAAACTATTGGGACTACATGAAAATAAAAAGCTTCTGCACAGCAAAGGAAACAATGAACAAAACTAAAAGGCACCGTATGGAATGGGAGAAATTTGCAAATGACATATCCCAAAAAGGGTTAGTATCCAAAATACATAAAGAACTTATACAACTCAACATCCATAAAACAAATAACCAAATTAAAAAATGGGCAGAAGACATGAGCAGGCACTTCTCCAAAGAAGACATCCAGATGGCCAACAGACACATGAAAAGATGTTCATCATCACTTACCATTGGGGAAATGCAAATCAAAACTACAATGAGATATCAACTTATACCTGTCAGAATGGCTAAAATCAACAACACAAGAAACAGATGTTGGTGAGGGATGTGGAGAAAAAGGAACACTTGTGCACTGTTGTTGGGAATACAAAATGGTGTAGCCACTGGGGAAAACAGTATGGAGGTTTCTCGAAAAGTTAAAAATAAAACTATCCTATGATCCAGCAATCACACTACTGGGTATTTACCCAAAGAATACAAGAACACTAATTCAAAGGGATACATACACCCCTATGTTTATAGCAGCATTATTTACAATTGCCAAGGTATGGAGGTAGCTCAAGTGTCCATCAATTGATAAATAGATAAATAAAATGTGGTGTATATATATAGAATGGAATATTATTTAGCCATAAAGATGAATGAAATCTTGCCATTTGCATCAACATGGATGGAACTAGAGAGTATAATTCTAAGTGAAATAAGTCAGAGAAAGACAAATACCATATGATTTCACTCATACGTAGAATTTAAGAAACAAATGAGCTAAACGGAAGAAAAAGGGATAGAGAGAAAGACAAACAAGGAAACAGACTCTTAATTATAGAGAGCAAACTGACCATTACCAGATGGGAGGAGAGGGAGGTTGCATTAAATAGGTGATAGGCATTGAGGAGTGAACTTGTGATAAGCACTGGGTAATGTTTGGAATTGTTGGATCTCTATATTGTATACCTAAAATTAATATGACACTGTATGTTAACTAACTGGAAGTAAAAGAAAACTTAAAAAAAGAAAGGAGAATTGGTCATAGGAATCTGCAGTTTTAAGAGAAGAGAATATAAATACAATGGTAGTCATCAAAAGAAAGAAGCAAGAAAAATCTCAAATAAAGAACCCAATTTTACACTTAAAGGAAGTAGAAAAAGAAGAACAAATCTCAATGTTAATAGAAGAAAGGAAATAAAGATCAAAGTGGAAATAAAATAGACTAAAAAAATAGAAAAAAAATCAAAAAGAGTAAGAGCTGGTTCCTTGAAAAATAAATAAAATTGACAAAACTTAAGTAGTCATCAAGAAAAAGAGAGCCCAAATAAAATCAGAAATAAAACAGAAGTTACAACTGATACCACAAAAATACAAATGATTATAAGAGATTACCATGAACAATTATATACCAACAAATTGGACAACTTAGAAGAAATGAATAAATTCCTAGAAACACACAATCTTGCAAGAGTGAATCATGAAGAAATAGAAAATCTGACTAGACCCATCACTAGTAATGAGACTGAATCAGTAATAAAACCTTCCAACAAAAGTCCAGGACCAGATGGCTTTGCTGGTGAATTTTACCCAACATTCTAAGATTTAATATCATTTCTTCTCAAACTATTCCAAACAATTCAAGAGGAGATAATCCTTCCAAATTCATTTTATGAGGCCAGCATTACCTTGATACCAAAACCAGGCAAAGACACCACACAAAAAGGACAATATAGGCCAATATCCCTGATAAACAAATGCAAAAATCCTTAACATGATATTAGCAAACCAAATTCAACAACACATTAAAAGGATCATTCACTACATTCAAATGGGGTTTATTTCAGGTATGCAAGGATGGTTCAATATCCACAAATCAACATGATACACTATATTAAAAAATGAAAGGTAGAAATCATATGATCATCTCAATAAGTGCAGAAAAGCATCGACAAAATTCAACATCCTTTTATGATAAAAACTCTCAACAAAGTAGGTATAGAGGGAAAGTACCTCAACCTAATAAAGGTCATATATGAAAAATCCACAGCTAACATCATACTTAGTGGTGAAAAGCTGAAAGCTTTTCCTCTGAGATCAGGAAGAAGACAAGGATGCTCACTCTTGCCATTTTTATTCAACATTGTATTGGAAGTTCCAGCCATGGTAACTGTGCAAGAAAGAGATAAAAGGCATCCAAATTCAAATGAAGGAAGTAAAACTGTCACTACTTGCAGATGACATAATATTACATATGGAAAATGCTGAAGACTCTACCAAAAAAACTTAGAATTAATAAGTGAATTCAGTGAAGTTGAAGGATACAAAATTAACATACAGAAATCTGCTGCATTTCTATGCACTAATAACAAATTATCAGAAAGAGAAATTAAATTATCAGAAAGCGCCTGCGTGGCTCAGTTGTTAAGCATCTGCCTTCGGCTCAGATCATGATCCCAGGGTCCTGGGATCAAGCTCCACGTCAGGCTCCCTGCTCAGTGGGAAGCCTGCTTCTCCCTCTTCCACTCCCCCTGCTTGTGTTCCCTCTCTTGCTGTCTCTCTCTCTGTTAAATAAATAAATAAAATCTTTAAAAAAAGAAAGAGAAATTAAGAAAACAATCCCATTCACAATTGCATCAAAAAGAATAAAATACCAAGGAATAAATTTAACCAAGAAAGTGAAAGACCTGTACTCTGAAAACTATAAGACATTGATGAAGGAAACTGAACAAGACACAAATATATAGAAATATATACCATTCTCATGAATTGTAGAATTAATATTGTTAAGATGTCCATACTACCCAAAGCAATCTACAGATTCAATGCAATCCTTATCAAAACACCAATAGCATTTTTCATAGAACTAAGACAATTAATCCTAAAATTTGTATGGAACACCAAAAGACCCCCAAAAGCCAAAGAAATCTTGAAAAAGAACAAAGCCGGAGGTATCACACTCCCAGATTTCATGTATACTACAAAGCTATAATAATCAAAATGGTATGGTACTGGCACAAAAATAGACACATAGATCAAAGGAACAGGGTAGAGAGCCCAGAAATATACCCACCCCTACATGGCCAATTAATCTATGACAAATGAGGCAATAATATACAATGGGGAAAAGACACTCCCTTCAATAAATGACGTTGGGAAAACTGGACAGCTACATGCAAAAAAAAAAATGAAACTGGACCAATATCTTACACCATATACAAAAATTAACTCAAAATGGATTAAAGACTTGAATGTAAGACCTGAAGCCATGAAACTCCTAGAAGAAAACATAGGAAGTAGGCTCCCTGACATCAGTCTTAATGATATTTTTTTGGACCTGATTCCACTGGCAAGGGCAACAAAAACAAAAATAAACAAATGGAACTACATCAAACTAAAAAGCTTTTGCACAACAAAGGAAACTATTCACAAAATGAAAAGGCAATGTACTGAATGGGAGAAAATATTTGCAAATCATATATATGATAAGGGGCTAATAATCAAAATACATAAAGAACACATACAACTCAATAGTTTAAAAAAATCCAATTTAAAAACGGGCAGAAGATCTGAATAGATATTTCTCCAAAGAAAAAATACAAATAGCCAATAGGCACATGAAAAGATGCTGAACATCACTCATCATCAGGGAAATGCAAATCAAAACAACAATGAGATATCACTTCACACCTGTCAGAACAGGTATTATCAAAAAACAAGAAATAACAAATGTTAGCAAAAATGTGGAGAAAAGGGAACTCTCACATACTGTTGGTGGGAACATAAATTGGTGCAGCCATTATGGAAACCAGTATAGACGTTCTTCAAAAAATTAAAAATAGAACTACTATATGATCCAGCTTTTCCACTACTGGGTATTTACCCAAAGAAAATGAAAATACTAACTGAGAAAGGTATATGCACTCCTAAGTTCATTACAGCATTATTTACAATAGCCAAGATACGGAGACAACCCAAGTGACCATCAATATATGAACGGATAAAGAAGATGGATACAAACAATGGAATATTACTTAGCCATAAAAATGAATGAAATATGGCCATTTGCAACAACATGAATGGACATGAAGTGTACTGTGCTAAATGAAACAAGTCAGACAGAAAAAGACAAAACCGAAAACAAAACAAATGAAAAAATAAGACAAAATCAGACTCATAGATACAGAGAACAGACTGACATTTGCCAGAGAAGAAGGAGGCTGGGGAGGTGGGTAAAATGCTTGAAGGGGATCAAGAGATATAAACTTCCAGTTATAAAATAAATAAGACATGGAAATGTAATGTACAGCATGGGGAATATAGATAATAATATTGTATTAATTTTGTATAGTGATAGATGGTAACTAGACTCACTATGGTGATCCTTTCATAGTGTATATAAATGTCAAATCACTATGTTGTACACTGAAAACTAATATAGCATTATATGTTAATTATACTTCAATAAAACAAAAAGCAATCTGCACAACTATATAATAAAGGAGCTGTGACTTAGTAAAGACATGTATGAAAGATATCTAGGGGTTTTAGGCAAATTAAGTTCAACAGGTATCCAAGTGGTAATGTGCTGTCTTGTTGGAAATCTTGAACTGAGTTGTACAAAATGTACTGGTCAGAACAAAGGAAGAGACAGTTGTGCTTTCCTTTGCCCTGGGCAGATAACACCTGGAAGGCTGTTGTGGTTCTGGGGCCCCACACTTTTTTTAAAGTGGAATTTTTAAATTTAACTTTAATTCCAGTATATTTAACATAGTGTTATATTAGTTTCAGGTGTACAATATTGTGATTCAATAATTCCACACATCACCCAGTGCTCATCATGACAAATGCACTCTGTAATCCCCACCACTTATTTCACCCATCCCCCCACCCACCCTCCCTCTGGTAACCATCAGTTTGTTCTCTACAATTAAGAGTCTGTTTCTTGGTACAAGGGGGAGCCCATAATTTCTCAATAGGAAGGGTATAAAGCAAGCAATTTGTTGGAAAGAGGTGACTAGAGATTTGTCTTGATGCTTACTTGCATAGCAGGCACATGGGTTTTGCTTAGATTATTGGTTTATTAGTCGTGGCTTTGGGGGATGCTCAAGTTCCCCAAGCTACTTTTGTTGCTATCACTGGTAATAAAGGGTGGACATTCCTGATAGACCGTAGTGCCCAGTTCCAACACAAAGACCATCCCATTACCCTTAGGAGTTTGGGGCAGGGGGTGGGGAGGAGGAGGGAGGGAGAATTGTTAGGAGTAGGGTTAGGCAGAGGAGAAATCCCCAGAGCAAAACTGCCAAATAGAAGAGTTCCTCACAACAGGATGAAGCAAGGCCTTTCCAGTCAGAGAAACCACAGGCTGCTGGCACTGAGCCTGTGCCAGCAGGTGACCTAGTTAGAGGAGTGTGTGGCTGAGGGAGTCAATGTGCTAAAAAGCCCCACAGATGTTGCAAGCAGGCAACAGAGAATGAAGAGGGGATCCTAAAAAGTAGAGTTAGCTATATCCTCAGGCACTCACATCCGGTAGGAAAAGCAGTTTTCTTTTGCTCCTGGCTGCCTTCAAGAAGCTAAAATATCCAGAGTGCAGTGGAGCCAGGCTGCAGTGAGATATTGCCCAGCTGAGGCCCACCGAAGCTAGCACAGTAGGGCATGAACATATGCAAATTGCTTTGGAGGTCATATCTTGAACCTGGGGTAATACATATTTTCCAAGAGTGAATTCAAGATCCAAGATGAATAGGGCACCATGAGGTCAGGGAATGAACATCACCCATTAGGTGACCCCTCCCTGACCCTACAGCTTTGCTCTTGAATTATTACCATTCGATCAGAACTGAAAGGCTCTGAGTCTAACCTCCTCATTGTGCTGGCAGGGAAACTGAGACTTAGAGGGGTGAGGGCCTACCCCACAGTCACACAGTGAGTGAACACAGCAATGGTAAGGTTAAAACTCAGGTCTAATGACAGTGCTCCCTTCCACAGCTTGGCACTGAGCCCTTCTCAATGCACAAAAATGCAAACTACAGGTCAGCCCTGCCTTGCCTCCCTCCAGCCATCTTTCCATTCTACTTCCTACACTGGCCCTGAAAAACAGCAAGCCAAAGCGGTGGGCAGCCCTGCAGACCTCGGCAGGGTGAAACACAGTGCTATGAGAATGATAAGCACAGCTTAAGATGTGGACATGAAAGAACAACTCCCAGAGGTTGTTTCAATGCTGGGTAATTGACGTTTTAAGCATTTTTCAAAGCATGTTATTATCCTTGCACTTAAGGTTGCCATTGGCAATAATGTGATGGGAATAAAGCCAAAATTCCCCCAGATAAACAAACAAGACACTTAGTCCCAGCCTGAGCTTCAGGTAACCTGCTGCCACTAGACATTCTGGCTCCCTCAGCACAAGAATTGGGTTCCTGGGTCCCACATAGCTCTGGACAGATCTCTGGTTGCACAAAAAATTGAAACTTTACAGCCGACCCTGCTTTTTGAAAGAAGAGGGTACTGTGTCTCCAGACCCAACCCTCTATCTCTGGAAAAATGGAAGTACAGGGGATAAGAATGTGCACCTGCCCAGCAAGTTGGCAGCCTGGCTTCAAGGATTAAGCTCAAGGACATAGAGGCCTCAGAGATAGATCTGACATGGTTCTACCATGAAAGTACTCACAGTTCTGGAGACATGGAAAGATAAATAATGGCAGAATGAGGGAAAGTAATGTGGATGTTCTATGTAAAGAGAGGATGGTGAGAACTGAAGCAGAAAGGCTCTGCCCTTATTTTCCTATCTGTCCACTTTGCTGCAGGCCACTGCCCCTCTGAGCCTCAGTTCCTCACCTAAAAAAAAAAAAAGTCAAAGGATTCAACTAAGCGGTTCTCAAAATGGGCCTATTATCAGAATCACCTGAAGAGAGTATTTAAAATGCAGATTTTGAAGCTCTACCTCAGAAACTCTGATTTAGAAAGTTTATCATGGGCTGCAAAGCAGCTGTATTTTTTAACTTTTTATTTAAATTCCATTTACTTAACATACAGTGTAATATTAGTTTTAGGTACACAATATAGTGATTCAACACTTCCACGCAACACCCAGTGTTCATCATGATAAGTGACATCCTAATCCCCATCACCTATTTAACCCATCCTCCCACCCAACTCCCCTGGGGTAACCATCCGTTCTCTGTAGTTAAGAGTCTGTTTCTTGGTTTGCCTCTCTCTTTTTGTTCCCTTTGCTTGTTTTTTTTGTTTCTTAAATTCCACATAGGAGTGAAATCATATGGTATTTGTCTTTCTCTGACTGACTTATTTTGCTTCACATTATACTCTCTAGCTCTATCTATGTCATTGCAATGACAAGATTTCATTCTTTATGGCTGAGTAATATTCCATATATCACATAAAGAGATGTGTGTGTGTGTGTGTGTGTGTGTGTAGAAGCTGTATTTTTAACACACTCCCTAGATGATTTTAATGGTCAGCCTTGGTTGGGAACCACTGGACTAGATGACCACTGAGGACCTTC
Source organism: Neomonachus schauinslandi (assembly GCF_002201575.2). NCBI lineage: Eukaryota > Metazoa > Chordata > Mammalia > Carnivora > Phocidae > Neomonachus > Neomonachus schauinslandi. Next base: position 67,426,693 of record NC_058419.1, read on the forward strand.
TAGCTCTGATCTTCTATGAACCTAAGTCAAGTGTTTGGACCAAGTATTTGGACCAAATACTTTATCATAATTATCAATGTCACCATCCAGAAAGCCATTATCATGACTTTCACATTCACATGACTCAGGTTTAGGCGTTTCACACAGGGAGTTTGTGGGCCTCTCTGAAAACTCCCAAAGATTGAAACTGACCATGTGTTCAGACCCAAAGGACATACCTCTGGTCATTTGAACACTGGATCTTTTATTTGAATAAGTAAGTCAATAAGTTAAAAACCTTATTGAGGAAGAGAAGGGCAAAAGCCTATTGAGGGGTGGCAAAGGAAGAAGTATTCAATTACATGTTGGGGCAGGACCGGGTGGGGAGGAATGCATTCTCTGTTACAGTTAGGTAACTCTGTCATTCTGTCATCCTCATCTTCACCCAGGCCCTGGGCCAAAATCTGAGCTTCTGACAATAAGAAAATAGACAGAGACCTTCATCATTCTGGCATGACTGGAGGCAAGGGGCTGAATCCAAACACTTAGGGAGAACTGTATCCATAACAATATCTTAGAATTCTCAAAGTTGAGAAGTTCTCTATTCTAGATTAATTTTCTTCTGCTGCAAATTTATTTCTACCAGTACTCTGATCTTTGTATGAGAGGTAAGCAAGCTTAAATTACCAATCCCTGGATAATTATGTGTCAGAATCCACTCGAACGTGGGATGCAGTCGGCTTGGTCCATCCAAAGGTATCACTGAGCTGGCGAGAGAGGAGCCTGTTTCCCCTGCCAGACTTTCTCATGAGGGGGGAAGAAGGCAGGGAATTGACTTAGGTTGAGTCTGGAAACTGGTGTGGGGGAGGGGGAGGCCAGGCCGCCCAGGGAAGAACAAGGCAGATGTCCAGGATATTTACACTGTCCAGCTGCATGAATGCAGACAAGGCAGACCATACTTTGGGAATTCCAGACTCAGCAGAGGATGGGTGAGAGTGTGGCTCTGCTCTGAAACTCAGAAACCTGATTGGTCCCAGGGGAAAGAGGGGATGGAATCTTGGTCCCCACAATTAAAAATCAGAGTCCATAGATAGGGCAAGGATATGGGAGAGTCATTTGTCAGGAGAAAATTGAAGCTTGAAGATTCCTATGGGATTTCTTAGGTAGAAGGAGCATGATCAGCAGTCAAAGGAAAAGCCTAAAACTCTAACCTTGCTTGCTAAAAAGAATGATTTGGAAAACAAATCCAAACACATTACACCTTTAAAACAGTCTAGCAAATAAGGCATAAGAAGTCAGCAGTGGATTCTGGCTTTGACTAGTATGCCTAGAATGAGAGGCATGAAACACTTGGGGCTTTTTGCACACAATGCATTAACCTTTCCTCAAACATGTCCATGTTCAGATAACTCCCCATTCTCCTTCACCTTCCCTGATCTTGATGCTTTCTGAATTCCTTTTCTATACTGCCTCCCTCTTCAAACCTTGCTGTGCTGAGAGTGTGAGCCCCTCATTTCCTTCGGTACACATTTATTAAGCACTTACTATATAGTGCATTGTGTTAGGTGCTGGGGTCACTATATCTCTCCTTATAAATCACTGTGCTCAACTGTATGTCTGTTCATACAGACATAAGACATGAGACTTAGTTCTCTGTCTCCCCTTGATCCTTCATTCATAGCACCTAGCAAAATGTGATATATGTAGAGAAATAAAATAAGTCTTCTTGCAAGAATTCGAGCCAAATAAAGAAGGAGATGAAAAGATAGTACACAGTCTCTTTTTGGTACACTACCTAATTTTTATTAGGTTTGCTGCCTGGTTTTATTTAATTCCTGGAGACTGATGGTTATCTTAATAGCTAATCCAGAATTCTCACCTCTCATATGCTTCCAGATGAGCTTCCTACCTACATCAACACACATACACATACCACTTAGAACCTGTCACTTGTTATCAATGTGCCCTTCACTTCTTTGAGCTTCAGTTCTCTCATCTGCAATAATGGGCTAGTAATAACATTCTGAGACAAGCCTCATCTTTCCAAATAGATCCTTCCTACTGGTTGCATTGACTTGAGATTGCCACTGCTTCTGCCGGTGAGATGAGAAAGGCTTTCTGTGCAGAAAAGCCCAGCTAAGTTTGTCCGTGGGAGAAGAAAGAGGACCCTGTGGGAACCTTGCGATTTTCCACCATAGACACAGAGATTCCAGAAGCAGATGACTACCTAGTCTTCAGAGCAAACACTGGAGGTGAAACAGGACATTAGCCAGGCTGGGTACATTTGAATTATTTTGTATGTGAAAAGGCAGTCAGGGAACAGGGAGTTTTAACAATAGCAACTCCTCTTGTATGAAGAGCACTTTAGAGCTCACCAAGTATTTCCAGATTATTCTCTCATTTGAGCCTCGAAACAAGCAACAGAATTGTCCTAGATGTTTTTGCATAGTTTTATTTTTCATTTAAATCCTGAGTCAAACCTTAAAACAGTCTGGTTTTTGCCTGTTTTACAAATGAGGGAACTGAAGTTCAGGGCAGTAAAGTACCTTGACCAAAGTCACACAGGGAGATAGTGGTAAAATTGGCAGATAGTGGTAGAATCCATGTTTTCTCATTCTTTGTGGAGTGCTCCTTCACCTGTACCAAATAACAAGGGTAGAGGAGTGGGGGGGGGGGGTTGCAGGATATGGTGCCAGGACAGCAAGGTTTGAAGAGGGAGGCAGTATAGAAAAGGAATTCAGAAAGCATCAAGATCAGGGAAGGTGGGGGGCGCCTGCGTGGCTCAGTCATTAAGCGTCTGCCTTCGGCTCGGGTCATGGTCCCAGGGTCCTGGGATCGAGCCCCACATCGGGCTCCCTGCTCTGCGGGAAGCCTGCTTCTCCCTCTCCCACTCCCCCTGCTTGTGTTCCCTCTCTTGCTGTGTCTCTCTCTGTCAAATAAGAAAAAAAAAAAAAAGATCAGGGAAGGTGAAGGAGAATGGGGAGTTATCTGAACCACAGCCCCTCCCCCGAAGTAATTTCCCAAGTGCTGCTCAGGGTTCTCCTAGGGAAACTCTCTTCCCCAGATGTTGGCTACATAGACAACTTGGCTCACCTCAGACCCTGGCCACTGGGCACATCTGGGACCCCTGATACAGTAGTCCTCTGAGGGGGTAGATCAATACCACCCCCACCAAGTAAGGTACCAGACTTTGACTAAACACTCAGTGAGCCAATCAGCCTTCTTCTGATTGAGGTTCAGAAGGGGATATAAAATTCATCAGCAGCTTCCAAGAGGGAAAGGTTTGATGGAGTAAGTAGGGAATGAAATATTCATCTCAGCCCAAGGAGGACTTTGGACAATGCAGAATCAAGGTTGACTGTCTACAATTCCTGGCTATACCATGCACCCAGAGAAGCACACACACAAACATGGGTACAACCACCTCAGGCATGGAAGCAGCTTCCCTGGTCCCTTTCTGTAGGATTTTCTCATTTGCCAAATTAAGGAGATATTTCCTGTTTTTTATTTTGGTTTTGATTTGTTTTGTTTTGTTTTATAGAGGCAAAGAGTTACAAGGCCCAGGCCTAGAGCCCAGAGAAGCTTCTAGAAGTTATTACAAAAAGCACCTCACCTGGTACATGGGGCCAGGAGTGGGGAGCTGAGTCAGAGTCCCAGGCCAACTCAGACTGAGCTTATTGGGGAGGCCTACTCTTCCTCTGTACACATAAAGAGAGCCTAGTGGGAAGAGGAGCATGATAGGTTCCACAGTCAAGAGACTCAAGGCTGCCTGAGTTAATGGGGAAGGGTTACCATAGAGTTTCTGACCTCTAGAATGTCAAAGCTGGAAGGGGCATTAGGAATCATCTAGACAGGGTATCTGATACCCATGGAGGCCATGGAAGAGCAAAGGAGAGACACCTTAGGCTTGGGAATCAAAAAGCTATACTAGTACTATACTAGCACTTGACCTTGGATAAGTTACCTAACATTTCTAATCAATATATTTATCTGTAAAAAAGGGATGAGTATCCCCCCATAGGGCTATTTTGAGGATTAAGTGAGATAATCCATGGAAAAAAGCATAGTGTCTGGCATGCAGTGGCCTCTCAATATTTCTTTTAAATATAAATGGCTTTAGTACCATTAATCAAGCAGAGTTGTGGTTAAATTCTGATTCCCCCATTTCTAGCTGTTTAACTTTGAGAGGCCACTTTACCTCTTGGTGTATCTTAATGGGACTAATCTTACTTCACAGGGCTGTTGTGAGGGTTCACATGTAAAAGTGAGCATGGTGCTAGGCACACAGTAAAATGCTCAATAAACATTGGCTGAATGTGAATGGGCACATCACTAGGACATGAAACTTGGATTATTTTCTCAGAGTTGTGCTTTAGCACCCCATACTCTTTTGTCTCATCCGTGTGACTGGTCAGACAAATGGATATAGCCTAAACAGAGCCTTGAGTGAGCTGAATTTGTTCAGATGAGGAGTGAACCACAGTATGGGATTTTGACTTCATTAGCACTGGGCAAATACATGGCTTGCACTTGCTCACTTGCACGGCTAACTCCTCAGCCACAGATATAATAGGCCAAGGCTCATAAGGTAGTCTCCCATCCTGCTCTCGGAGGCACAAATTCCCATTCCAACAGCCAACCCTAACACTCCTGGGGGCTCTCTAGCCATTTTCCTTGCCCAAAGCCCAAAGCGATGAGGGCAAAAACAGAAAAGTCAAGGATTGGTGGAGAGAGGCTTTCCTCTTATTGCTCAGTCTGGAAATACTTTCAGCTTACATCTGGCCTGCATCCTGTAAAAGCCTTTAGTGGATCTTTACTGTCAAGGATTGTCTATAAGGCAAACCTCATCTGTAAGTTGAATATGTGTATGTGTGTGCTGCTGGTGGTGGCAAAAGGCAGGGGCAGGGATGTTGAATGATGTTCAAAGCACAGAAATTTTCCATTACCTGACAGGATGTTTCAGGGGGTCAGGCGTAGGAGAACTGTCCAGCTATCAAATCTTCCCCTGAGATCAAATCGAGACTTTACAGGAACCTCAAGCTTACTCTTTTTTATCATTAAAGATTTTATTTATTTATTTTTGAGAGAGAGAGAGAGAAGGAGAGAGAGAGCATGCAGAGGGAGGAGCAGAGGGAGAGAGAGAATCTCAAGCAGACTCTGCACTGAGCGTGGAGCCCTGCTCCATCTCATGACCCTGAGATCATGACCTGAGCTAAAATCAAGAGTTGGACACTCAACTGATTGAGCCACAGAAGGTGCCTCTCAAGCTTACTCTTAAGCAGCTTCTTCCCACACTTGCCAAGCACTGGTTTTCAGAAACCCTAAAGAAATAGCTGGGCTTTTACTCCAATGCATGGAGTAAAACATTTAACTCCCAATCAGAATTATTGTGACTATTGCTAGTCTACCCTCAACCACTGCCAAGCAAATAGTAAAAGTAGGTCTCATTACACATGCCTCAGTTTCCTCACATGCAAAATGAGCTGGTGGTTTATGCAACTGCTCTCTAGAAATTAAGGACTCCACAACTCAATGAACTAGGGAGTCAGGCTCTGCCCTACATATGCTCATGTGTATGTGCACACACACACATACACTGTCATTTATCCTCATGACATCCACTTTCATACACTCATATGTCCATACACAAATATATGCCCATAGTTACACACAGTTACATATACTCAGATTCCTACTCACATTCATACATACTTTCAGAACTTTGACACAAACATATACATGCAATGCACAAAGCTGCATACACACAAGCACACATACACACATAGTTTCTCCTCTTATGAAGCTGACCAGGGAATAAACATACTTGGGAGGGAATTCCATTATATATTCATGGACAACAACAAGAAAAGGATTTAATATTCAGAGTAAGCAATCCCCAGTCTCAAGGCTGAATCTCCCTGCCCTGATCCCCACTACCCAACCCCCCACACACATTTTTTAAGTCATTTTGTGAGGAACCCTTACAGTTTGCCCCTTCCTGGTAAGCTGAAGCAATAAAGCCTAAACCTAAATGAAAATACATCTCAGTTTGCCTCGGACAATCCTAATTTATGCCTGTTGTCCCAGCATAATTTTAATAGTGTCTCTTTTCACTCTCAAAAATGTCCCAGTTTGGATAATAAAGTATCTGATAGCCCTACGTAAACCTTTCCTCACCCTGGGTCATGACTGGGCCACCTGGGATGGCCCAGTAGGCCCAGGCCTACTGTCTTCCTGGGAAAACATTTTGTTCTTTAACCATGCTTAACTCTTCAATTCTATCACTAGAGATTCTTTTTAGTGTTCCAACCTTGCATTAAACGAAACAGTTTACTAGTCCATGTCCCAGTGATTAAGGGGAGGCTGGAGCACTTTGCCATTCTAGTTGGCCTCATGGGGGGCCAACTCTTGTTGGTTCTCTTGTTCTCACCCCATTTAATTCCCCAGCTAAATTCTTTCTGCTTATGATCCTGGACACCCTAACATTTTTTCTCCTTTTCCTCCTCTTCATCCTTTCCAAAACATTAGGTTCTGATGACCCAGACTCTCTGTGAAACAAATTACACTCCATGCCATGATCACCCACCCTACCTTAGACTCAGAGACCCTTGAAATAAAAAAGAGTGGTAGAAGGAAAGTGAAAGAGGGAAAGGGAGAGGGAAAGGAAAAAAGAGAGGGAGAGATTCAATCTCATTTAGGCTTTGTGACTAATTTTCATTAGGCCTGCTACCTAATTTCTTTTAGCCTCAGGGCATGGGAGCTAGTGACTATTTTTGTGGCTGGATTAACTGTGTTTTAAAAAAATCTGAAAACGCTGTCAGCTCTTTGCAAACATGGCTATAAATATATTGTGCAGAATAGATTCATAATGCTATTCACAGAGCAATTGGACAAGGATCCATGTTCTCCAGACATGTGGATACAACATACTGCAGCTTGAATTTTGGCAGCCGCTGTGTTAATCTGCAAACAAAAGAAGCAGGGAAGAGGCCCCAATAAGAGCAAAGGGGACATTATCTGTGTGAAGTGGGGGCATTTACACACATGGCCTTTCTCAGACCCTGAGAAAACTGAATAGTCTGGGGAGAAGCTGGAGGGTATGATGTGCTCACCTGTACAGCTATGGAGCTATACATATATGTACATATGCACATACATATATACATATATATACATCTGCCTGTGTGGGGGTATATGTGTGAGAGAAAGAAAAGGGGGCTATCCATGTAGATAAATGTGTATGTGTATGCCTATGGGTGTGTGTGCTTTTAGTTATTTGTCATGAGTTCAAGCTTAAGGTCAGATTTTGTGTATAGTTTTATACACACGAGTGGTTGGTTATACACATGTGCATCATTGGTGATGCCTCAATCCAGCCATAGGTGCATGAGAACATATGCAAATCTATAGATTAATTTATATACCTGGCAGCCATGATGATAATTTATATATAAGTCTCAAACCAGTTTTCAAAATATTGTCACCTCCATCCTCTCATTTGAACCTCATCACAAGACTGTGAGATAGAGATTATTATTTCCTCCCCCCATTTTGCAGATAAAGAAAGTGAGGTTGAGAAAGGCCAAGTGACTTGGCCAAGGTTGTAGATTAGGTAAACCATAAATCCAGGACTCTAACACTGGTCTAGCTGATGTCAGATCCTGTGCCTGAGTCTATACTACACAGCACAGAAAGAAATGAGGCAAAAGAGACTTGAACTCTGGGGTCTATTTTATGATCTCCCATTCCAAGGGCACCTTTTCTATTAGTGCTAAAACAAATTCCATGAAAAAAAAGAGGGCCCCAGGGCAAGTGCTATTCTCTGTTGAGCCATGGTCTAGAGAATAGTCTGCAGGTTGCTTGTCTTGCCTGAAGACACTAGCCAAGTCCACTGATGGGACAAAGATGAGCCGTGGCCTTTTTGAGCATGTTCACTGGTGATACTCTAGAGCCCACTGGGGGTACTTTCTGAAGTTAAGAGCTAAGACAGTAGGTTTGTTCCCTCTCTATTCTCTGCTTTGTCTATCTGTCTTTCTTTTCCTAAAAGCCACAGGCTCCCAACATCTGGTTTGACCGGTTCTACCTGAGTCTTCCATGTTTGAGATATCCTGTGAGGAGGGCAGGTAGCATAGGTCTAGCTAGGTCTGAATGTGAATAGTGCCATCCCAGGGCAAAGCAGCAAATAAGTCCATCTGAGGTTTTGCTAACCTCCCTTACCCTGACCACTAGGTCCTTCCAGCTTGTTGGCCTGTAGATCTAAGGAAAACTTGCTTTTGGCTAGTTTTTCCATAGGCAAAACCTAGGTCAAGGCAAAAAAAAAAAAAAAACACTGTGTCTCTTGAAATACACACTATCCTGTTGTTTACCATTTGGATGGTTAGAACCTGGTCAAGAGCAATGGAGATAATGATAATGATTCCAAGGTTTCAGGATCACTGATTTGAAGGCCTTGAAGACAGGGCTCAGGGAAGGAGGAATGGTCTCCTAGTCATTTCAAGGCAGGTGGTCTTCACCATTCCCCTGCTCTACTATGACTGTGCTCAGTCATTCCAACTGGGCACCAGAATTTTAACTTGCTAATGTTTAGAGATTCTTCTGTGGGCCCCTACTGGGACTTCCAGGCATTTGTCCTCCCCTTCCCCTAGCCCCAAAAGATAAACCCTCCTTCCAAGTAACAGGATGGGAGGTCCCCACTGGCAAGGAGGTCACAGGGCTTGGCAGGATCTTGGCAAGTTGTTAGGAGGTGGGATGCAGAGCACCCTGCTGTGGATGGGGTTATTCAGGTTTCAAAACTGTTGTATGTGGATGTGTAGACCACTCACATTCATTGGTTCCCTCCAGAATTCAGGGAGGAGCTTATAGGTTGATGTGGCCAGTGCAGGATTGCCCAACATGTAGGCAAAGTTATGAGTTTAGGGCACCAGTGAAGCAGGGCCACCCCAAATGAGAAAAGCATAGATTTAATGAATTGTTTCAGAAGCTGGCAGTTAAAAAAATAGTGCTTAGGGCCCCTAAAGATCTTAATCTGGTCCTGAGCATGACCAACATCAGAGTAGCCCAGATGGTTCCTGGATAAAGTAAGTTTACCCCCAGAATTCCTGACTGAGTAATGCAAAGCTCCCTTGGGCTCACCTGGGATTACACTAGCCTACTAGTGAGATAATAAGAATAGCAAATGCTTATACAGCACTTACCATGTGCCAGACACCGTTCCAAGCTATATATAACTCATTTAACAGCCCTATATGGTAAGTACTCTTATTATCCTCCTCTTACAAATGAGGATGTAGCAGCACAGAGAGGTTAAGTGGCCTGCCTAGGGACGCAGCTAAGTGGTGGAGCCAGGACTTACTCAAGCAGTTTGGCTCCAGAGTTAGTGCTCACTCAAGAAGGCTCCGTGAAAGGAAAATTCTCAGTGGTACTTCACCCATAGGACACAAACCCCATTTTAAAAAATAAAGCCAAGATCTTAGGAAAGTCATCTTAAATTGGAGAATATTCAGGAAAGATTTCCAGGCATGTTGACTCAGCATATCATAATCTGTCCCACCAAATCTCAGCTTTGCATTGAGGTACTTACTCACTTGTGCACACATGTTCTGTCTTTGCCTCTTTTGGATAGAATTCTCCAAGGAGACAGGATGGAGACCACAGGATAGCTACCCTTTCCAAAGCTCATCTCTTCTCAAATCTGGGAAGAATTGTTTTCCATTTTCATCAGAGAAGTTGTTCTCTTACTCACTATCTCACCATTCCCCATCACCCAAAACATTTTTGGTTTATAAAAGCCAATGGTTTTAAGCACTAAGTCTCTGGGATGTCCCGTCTTCTCATTGCATTAGTGGAAAAATTGGGGCCAAGAAAAGAGAAGGGACTTTTCAGGGTCACAAAGCCAGTCACAGAGCTAGAAGCAGAACCCAGGTCTCCTGATTGCCAATCCAGTACCTTTCTTGATCCCAGCCAACAAGACTTAGCAAGGCCCAGATCCTTCCTTCCATGACCCTCATTTCCATCTCCCTTAACTTTTTGACTCCCAATTATTTATTTTTCATCATACCATACTTCTTCTTATCCATACACTTAAACTTCAAGCTGCTATCAAGTTTAGGGACAGCTCTATTCCAACTTTCAGGGAGCTCCTACATATCTGTCCCCATGGAACATGAAATGGGGACACCTGGGTTCTAGTCTCAGCTCTGCTAAATATTAAGTGTCTGACCTTAGGCCACTCACTTGCCCACAGTCTGCTCTCCATTTTCTGAAACTATAAAATAGGAATATAAGTCTCTACATAGTCCTTCCCTGTTGTGAACTTTTCCCTAGCTAAATACAAACCACATTGAGTTTCCATTTTCCAGAACCCCTCAACATAGCACTTGTTGTGATCAAAGATGTTGGCACATGATGAGATTCAACTGAGTATTTTATTTCATAACTGTCTCTGTTGCAAGGATAAACATCAACTAAGATATAACCTACAATGTGCTATACACAGAAGGGATTGTTACCACTCAGTAGTTTTCCACTGTCCTGGGACTCACAGCATCTGGATGTCTGTTTGGGACTCAAGGTAAGGGACTGAGAGCTGTTGCCATTTCTGCTCTCATGTCCTTTATCCCTCCCCTCGGACCTCAGAAAAAGTGCCTGGGCTGCTGACATGGAAGAGCAGGTGGTGTAGGTTGGGCAGGCTATGCCACAAGCCATTTGCAGGCACCTCATTCCGTGGCCCAGTGCCCAGATATCCTCCCACCCTGTGCCCTTCTCTCTAAATGTGCTCAGTATCTTCCTCTTCTCCTGCCCCTCCATTCTACCCCGCCTGCTGGGTTAGGGCCTAATGGGGAACAGTGACTCACTGGACTCTCAGAGGGCAAAGACCCAGACTTTGAGCAACAATCAGACTGTCCAATTCTCAACCTTCATCCTGACACTGCCGAATTCATAGGCTCTTCTTCACTTAGCTAAATCCCATTTTGAGTTACAACTCTCCTAGCAAACCGTCCTTGATTCCTCTTGATTCCTCACACTCATTTCTCCTTTTCCACACCACCACACAAAAATTGCATTCAATTATATATATGCATATATCTTTACTACTTAGCAATAATCCGCAGTTGTTTGGTATGTTATGTCTTTGCAAAGAAATTATAAACTTCTTGAGGGACTTTTCCTTCTTGGGCTCATCCAAGGTCTAGCCTTGCACACAAAAAAACACTTATTGACCTGAATTGAACCAACATTAATTGAATTGGGTAGAGGATATGGGGAAGGTTTGTGAGCAGGGAGAAAACTAACATGTATTGGACATTTAGTATGTACCTGGCTATATGCTAAATATTTTGTATGCCTCATCTCATTTAATCTCCATAGCAATAATGAAAGATGTTATTATTATCCCTATTTTATGCATGAGAAAACTCAGACTTTAAGAAATTGACAACTTTGTCAAAGCCAGCCATGTGGTAATTAATTGAATCAAGCTTTAATGCCTATTAGCAAAGTGTTGATTAAATAAAATATGATATACCCATATAATAGAATACTGTGCAATTACAAAGACAGAGTGAGGACTTTATGGATTTAATGTGCAATAATATCCAAGATATATTTTGAAGTATAAAAGGCAAGGTGGAGGATAAAATGAAGTATGGGTTACCATTTGTATTTTAAAAATAGAGTGTACACACACACACACACACAATTGCTTGTACGTATACAGAATATCTCTGGAAGGACACACCAGCAACACTGGTGGCCTCTAGGGAGGGGAACAGGGTACTGGGTGAGAGGGGTTAGAGAGAGACTTTACAGTGTTGCACCTCTTGAATTTTGTCTCATGTTAAATAAATAAAATCACATTTATTAAAACACAATACAATCTCTTTCCACAAAGTAGTGCCTGGGGATTGACTTTGGAAAAGTTCAGGGAGAGAAGGGGGCAGTATGCCAGTGAATTGGATTGGGGACCTCCCAGGGTACCAAAAGCCCCATCCTTTGCACCCATTTCCCAATCCCTCTTACAAACTAATCTGCACTATAATCATCTGACTATAATGTTGATTGAGGTCACATCTTTCCAGAGCTCAGTTCTCTACCTATAAAATGGGAACCAGATGGGGTAGGATAAGATGGTCTCCAAAATGCATTCCAGCTCAGACATTTAAATAACCAAAAATCAAAAGGGTGAATCCTACTATATTTGAAATCTTGGTCTCAGAGAAGGGCTTGGAGATTTTGTTTTGTTGTTTGCAACAAAGAAGAGAAACATTTCCATTTGGGTTTGCCTACTAGATGGTCTTAATGGAGGCTCCCTAAGTGGTCACTGAAATGCTTGTTCAAAACTGCTATTGCAGTCTTCCTCCAAGCCTCTGGCCTTCTGTGGCCTCTGTTCTCCAGGGCTATCCTGTTTAGAACACGAGGAAATTGGCCCACTCCAAAACTGAATACAAAAGAGCAAGGCCCCTTCTATGCTTAATGTGGCCTGGCCCAGACCTTCTGACCCTAAATATCCCTTTCCTTCTTCCTCACTACCTGCAAGAGAACAGAAGCTCTGTGAGAGACCCTCGGGAGGAAGTGACACCCTAACTTCACCCACCACTCACCCCCCAATCCCTAGCAATTCCTACTAAAAAGCTCAGCCCTTGACTTGTAGGGAAGTTTGTGAGCTCCTGCCAAGAGCTGTAAATATTTTAACATGCCTCGTTTCCTTGAATGTATATGACTTGGGATCAGGCCCCTCCTTTCTCTGAGCTCTTAGAGAACTGAGGAACAAAGAAAACACAGCCAGTCCTTAGCTACAGGACACTCAGGTCAAATTGCAGAATAATACAGAGGGGATATGAGGAAGAGATTGAGTGGGGAGGTAGAATGTGAGGAGGAGGGTTGATTCCCCTTCCAGAAACATTTAAAGAAAGGTATAGCAACTCAATTTCTAGGGGCTGGGAAAGGTTCCTGGAAATAAGAATAATACCAACCCCTTCACAGTTTACAAAGATCTTATGTATACATAATCTCATTGGATACTTCATAGTCCTATAAAATATTGTTAATTCCATTGTGCAGATGAGAACACTGAAGACTTGGAAGTTTATATAACTTGTTCAAGGCTAAACAATTAAGAAGAGACCATTTCTATGGGATCATGACTCTGGGTAGAGTGAGATGGGTAGTTAGAGGAGTATGTCATACATCACAAGACTGCCAGACTTCTGTCTACTAAACCCTTTCCAGGCCATCTTTCTTATCCCTTAGTCATAAGGATGCCCTGAGGCTACAGGAATGGAAAACTTGGCAGCAGTCTTCTTGGTAGCTGCCTCTTCCCATCCTTACTATGTATTAGGTGATATATAAAAGCAGGAATTCTGGACTCAGATTCTCTGTGTTCAAATCCTGGCTCTGCCATTATTTCCTATATGAGCTTAAGCAAGTTACTTAACTTCTGTGCCTCTTTTTATCTACAAAATGGAGAAAATAATGGTACCAAATTTCATAGTGTTGTTGAGAATTAAAATGAGTTGGTACATGTAAAGAATTTAATTTTGGAGGACATTAGGAGAAGGAAGGGAAAAATGAAGGGGGGAAATCGGAGGGAGAGATGAACCATGAGAGACTATGGACTCTGAGAAACAAACTGAGGGTTTTAGAGGGGAGGGGGTTGGGGGGATGGGTTAGCCCAGTGATGGGTATTAAGGAGGGCATGTACTGCATGGAGCACTGGGTGTTTTTTTTAATTTATTTTTTATTATTATGTTATGTTAATCACCATACATTACATCATTAGTTTTTGATGTAGTGTTCCATGATTCATTGTTTGTGTATAACACCCAGTGCTCCATGCAGAATGTGCCCTCTTTAATACCCAACACCAGGCTAACACATCCTCCTACCCCCTCCCCTCTAGAACCCTCAGTTTGTTTTTCAGAGTCCATCGTCTCTCATGGTTCGTCTCCCCCTCCAATTTCCCCTCCTTCATTCTTCCCCTCCTGCTATCTTCTTCTTTTTTTTTTTAAACATATAATGTATTATTTGTTTCAGAGGTACAGATCTGTGATTCAACAGTCTTGCACAATTCACAGCGCTCACCATAGCACATACCCTCCCCAATGTCTATCACCCAGCCACCCCATCCTTCCCACCCCCCACCACTCCAGCAACCCTCAGTTTGTTTCCTTAGATTAAGAATTCCTCATATCAGTGACGTCATATGATACACCTCTTTCTCTGATTGACTTATTTCGCTCAACATAACACCCTACAGTTCCATCCACGTCGTTGCAAATGGCAAGATTTCATTCCTTTTGATGGCATAATATTCCTTTGTATATATATACCACATCCTCTTTATCCATTCATCTGTCAATGGACATCTTGGCTCTTTCCACAGTTTGGCTATTGTGGACATTGCTGCTATAAACTTCGGGGTGCACGTACCCCTTCAGATCCCTACATTTGTATCTTTGGGGTAAATACCCAGTAGGGAGCACTGGGTGTTATACAAAAACAATGAATCATGGATCACCACATCAAAAACTAATGATGTGTTGTATGGTGACTAACATAACATAATAAAATAAATTTTTTAAAAAAAGAATTTAATATAATGCTGGCACAGATTTAATTGCAAAATGCTAAATAAATGTTAATAATAATAATAATAATAAGTAGCAGGGAGGGCTTATAGTGAGTCATCTCCATACTTTTACCCAGTCCCCTTGGGATTAGTGGCAGCCCCACATGAAGGGCATGGGTGGTGAACAGAAGAGCTCTTTTCTTTGTGAGAAGCTCAGTGACCTGAACAAGTGACTGAATCTGTGATCTCAGCCTCATAGGTGCTGTGTTCTAAGCAACTGTGCTAACTGGCCCAGACAGACATCACATGCCCAGCTATACATACACACGTACACAGAGGTCTGGATGTATGGGTGCATGTACATACCCTTTCAGCCTGGATAAGAGGGTGGGTGGGTAGGTCCACAGGATAAGCTGAGCAAAAAGACTGTGTAAGGACTGCTTGTCTAGCGACATTTCCCTTCTGCTTTTCCCTTCAGCTATGCAGAAGTAGGGAAGCAACTAACCTGGGAGCTTCACTTCCACTCTTTCTACCCTCACTGACAGCACTTTTGACTCTAGTTAGGACCTGGGTGTCTGCCTCCTCCCTTCTCTGACTCCTCTACAATCAATTCTGTAGTATTTTTTGGCAAGAAGAGAGATGATGAGACTCAAAATAGAATGAAGACTTCTGTTCTACCCAGAGCCACTGAAGCTACTGAAAACCAATCTGAAATCTCTGGAGGTTCAGTTGGCACAGAACAAGGAAAGTAAGGACTTGAAGAGAGAGGGGTGCAACTGACCAGGACATTTGTTGACTACAATTGGGTAAGACCTGCTACAATACTATTTCCTTGGCTGGGGTCCCAGGGTTATGAAAAAAGAGGGTGTGGAAATGATAAAAACAGGTTCATAGCAGCTATCTTACTGCAAAAATCCAGAGGTGATGACTTCCACACTCTTGAATGCTATATAGAAAGTCACATTTCCCCCAGAAAGTGGACAGTAAGAGAGGGAAGAAAGGGGGGAAAGGAAGAGATTCCTCTGTGGGATGTGTAGAAATGGGTCAAGATCCAGGCTGGAGTTGGGCCTGTACAATATCTTAAACTCCAGTTGTTCCTTTAATTGAGCAAGAGAAAGAGAAAGAAGAGAGATAACAATACTGTGAGGAAAGAAGATGACATATCTAGCAAAGGTGATACAAATACACTATGAAAATGGGAGGAGCCAGGAAAATATGGTTAGGAGAGCCAATTTCATCCCTTCTTCTCCTTTCAACCCCAGAAGCTGGAGCAAAGTAAAAGATAAAGGTAGGCAAGACTACCAGGGTGAAGAGGCATATACTTCCTCAAGCCACCCAAACAGGCCACATTCAACACCCACAAATAGGTGCCAAGTGATTTCACATTAGTAACCACAGCACCCACCTGCAAGGTAGGTAATTAAATGTCCTTAGGCTTAGTGCTCTGTCATTTCTAAGATGGGAGAGGGCTGGAGTGTCCTAAATCCTCTTCCCATTGACCTTTGAGTACCGAGAGGGATGCAGGATAAGGGGACGGATGGAAGCAGGAAGAAACTTACAATGTTTCCACGCTCCAGTGTTGGGGAGTTACAAAGGGGTCCAGGCCAAGATGTACAGACCAGGCTGGCCATCTCCTCTCCATCACCCTCACCTAACAAGTTTTTCATTCCGGGCCCTTTGTGCTAGTCTGCCATAACCCCTATAGAAGCCTCTATTATGTTAAACCTGATTCCATAAACAGATGGGAAAAAACTTCTTTCCTAATCCATGGCTTCAGGTGAGGTGTATGGTGTGTGTGTGTGTTATGAATAAAGCCTTTTCTCTAAGGTTTGCTCATTGAATCCCAAGTGAGACAGTTCCTTTAAAGGCAAGAAAGTTCACTCCATCTTTTACACAATGTGAAAAGAGTAAATGATTATTTATTTTCAAAAGGCAACAAAACAAAAAGATGCTGGTGGTAAAAGCAGTACACCCTCTTGGGAAACTGGTCTGTTCAAAAGGTCAAGATGGCATCCTTTACATATTTCTGCAAATGTTGATAATCCAGCTGCTTGTTTACTCTTCATGGCATTGGAGGAAATGTTTCCAATGACAAGCAAGTATAAATTTAGGGGAAAATGTGAGAGAGCTCTATGCCTGCTTATCTAGTAGCCACACTCTCAGCTAAGCCCTGAGTGAAGCTGAAGTTGACCGGGGATTGTGGCTACCCAGTAGGGCCTCCTCTAAGACTGAAACAACAGTCCTCCCACACCCATCCACAGTGGGACCCAGGCAACAGTTCTAACCCAGTTATAAAGTTGCCCTGTCTGAAGCTCCCTGAAGAAAACCACTATATCACATTTAGGAATCTTGGTTTACTCTTCTTTCCTGAAGTAACAGCAAACGAAGGTCATAGTAACTATGCATTTCTGAGAAGTAAGAATGAGCTATGGGAAATTAAGTTTCAGGGGAAGGGTCCAAACTGAGACTTAAGGAAATGCTTATAGTTTAATGCTTTTTAGGAATAGGCTCATATGCTGGGAAACAGTAGCATACAGACCCACTCTGCTAGCCTGCAGCCGGCCAAGTTGAGGGAATTTTCTTGGGAGCCCAGTTCCATACTGAGCAGGGCATTCTGGGAGAAGCAGTTGTATATCCAGAGTTGCCCTTATACACTGGGCAAAAAGGAGTGGATCTTTCCAACAACAATGGTATATATAAGCAGCCCTATAATCTCTAAATACATATGACATGGAAAAATAATATCTATGTGGTTTTTTTCATTGTTTCCCCAATCTCTTCCCAGCCTGTCTACATCTTCATTCAGGCAGATTAACAAATTTCAATTTTGTCTGAATGAGTCAAAATGTATGCCAAGTGAATAGTAAAGAATAAAATATCACATAAATCTAGAAGGATAGAATGGCATAGCTATAAAGTTCATCTAGTCAAACCCTCTCATTTTTCAGATAGATAAACTGAAGTACAGAGAGGTAAAGTGCCTGCTCAAAGTCACAGAGCAAGTCAGGGGCACAAGCTGTCTAACTCCTAGTCACTGTCTAGCTGGTATTACTAAGACCAGCCCTTTGGGGTCCAGATTTATATTTAGAATGAGCATTTGAGGTCACTGGACAGTGAGCCAGGGATCCAACCTCAACCAGCTACTCCAGCTAGAACAAGCATCCCCCTGGTTGGCTTCCAAATACCCCAACCTCTCCTCCTCATCCCTTCCAGTATGAGTCAAGGTCCTAGTTTGGGATCCAGTTTGGTTGGAAGGGAGGCAGAAGAGTTACTTGAAAGATGCCTGACCAATGGCCCTGTGGCCTAAAGTTCCATTGCAGGCTTTAAACCAACGTGATCAAGTTTATCTGGACAGTAGGCAAAAGCTTTCAGCCAAAGGCAAGACCCTGGCAGATTTGCTCAAAAAATACCTGGTTCCTAAACGCAGCAATTTAGTACTCAGCCCAGTGAGACATGAACCAAGCAATGAAAGGCCCTAAGATGGGGAAGAGAAATATAGCCTAACCTGCCTTTGACCCAACCCATCCTTGGGACTCTCTGTCTAAATACATAGTGTACCATTTTCCCCATGCCTAGAAAATTCTGTCTCCATTTGAGTGATCCATGAGTCTGAACTATCTTGTACCCAGTAATAGACTTTTCTGACCATTGTCCCCTTCCCTGGGTGGTGTGAGCCCTAGTCCCTATCCTCCAACCTAGGAGCCTACAAGGACCATGCTTATAAACTATGCAATAAAAGATGCCTCCCATCATATTTTATGGCTCAGTGTTAGACTGTCAGTCAAGGTGGAAAGTGCAGAGTAAAGGGTTTTCTCTGGAGCACATTTAAAAAGACCTAAGCTTAGAGCCAATGTTAACAACTCTGGCTTGGTCTACCTTGTCCCCTGGATCCCCAACCCTAAGCCTTCCCTAGTTCCAACCCACTTAGGGTTCCAATAATGACCTGGGGCCCACAACCAATGCTATCTTGTTCCTCTTTATCCTCTTTCCTCCAAAAGTCAACTTTCCTTGGGTCCTATGCCTGGGAGGAGTGGCAGGCAAAAGGTTCCTGAGATATAGGCAACTGACCAAGGTCTGGTTTTGGGGGGAAAGGAAGAGATCAGGAGAGAAATGAGCCTATATTTCTTGCAGAGCTACAAGAAAAACTGAAACCAGGAAGCCATGCTATACTTTTCACTAGATTGCCTGGCTGCTCTGTCCTGTCTGCTGCTTGGTCCGGGCAGGGGGACTCCCAAATTTCCTACAAGCTCTGAAAAAAGTATAGGCTCATTTCTCTCTTGATCTTTTCCTTTTCCCCCTAAACCAGACCTTGGTCACTTGCCTCCATCTCAGGAACCTTTTGCCTGCTATTTGTGTCAGGCATAGGACCAAGGGAAAGTTGGCTTCCCTTCAAAAACAGGTGAAGAGAAGGCACAAGATATACTGTTCGTGCCACCACAGAACTCTACACATCACAGAATCCACAAAAACTGTACATTGCATGCTCTAGAATGGCCTGAATTCCATGTCCTTTCTACTCTCTGTGGCTTTTCCCCATGCCCAGAGACCCCTCTGATGTGGAGTTAGCCCCCAAACAACAAAACTACCTTTCTCTGGGGCTCCCTCATAACAGTTACAATTATCTGCAGAACCTTAGATTCATAAAGCCATTCAGTGGCAGCTTTAGAACTGTAAAGATATTAGGCCTAGCCAAAGAGAATCTGGGGTGTAGGATGCCTCCAAACATTAAATTCACAGATTTTTAGAGATAAAAGGCATGTCAGACATTAATAGAAACGGACAATGCACCGCATTAATAGAAATGGACAATGCACCAACCTCCGTGATTATGGGGGTATATGTTCCATGTTCCCCAGAATGGTTATTAGGCAAATGCTGGCTGATAAACATTTTAGCAAAGCTTCTACTGGCTTCTTCTATCCTTTTGAGACCCCAGTGCTGTGGCACAAGTTGCTGGGAAATTTTGAGTAAACTGTAGAAAGCAAGTGGAGGCAGAGACACCTTTGGAATCTCAGGATCTGAATGGTTACTTGGGAAAGCTGAGGGGACCAAGAAAGGTAGTGCTAAGGATGAGATTTTCTAGGAGCTCAGAAATGTGGTGGGGTATTCTTGACCTTTTCAAAATAAAAACTGAGGTGTTCCCAAGAGCATCCAGCATCAAAAATAACTTTCATGAATTCAAGATGCACCACAGCAAGGACCCAAGCCAAAGTATTCTGAGACCCTAGGGACATACCAAATTCCTTTCTGTCCCTTCCTGACCTATACTCACCATAATTTAAACCAGTAAACCCAGCCCTTCAATGGACCTAGTCCGTGTCAGAGTACACACCAGCCACACCTCTGCACAGCCCACTGCCGCCCCCCCCTTTCCCAGCTGCACTGTGAGGTCTTGACCGGAAAGTCCCAGCCAGCCCTCCCCCTGAGTCCCCTATGATCACCTACTTTGAAGTTTGTTCCCCAGCAGTAAACCTCTTCCTGGTAAAGTAGTGGTTTTTCCAAGTTTTATTACATACTCTGAAGGGCCCAGCTCTAGGCCTGCTCACACCACATGAATGCCAGGACCTAGCTTCAGCCCATCCCCCACTACCTCCCATGAAGTTCCACCCAGACTTTGCCACTGACTCTGAAGGCCAACAGCCTGCCTTCAACCACAGGGCAATGCTCAGCAGGTGCCCTCCTAGGTAACCTAGGCAACAGCCAGAGGCCCTACCCTGGCTGCCTTCCCAAGAGCCCCTGAACTGCATCAAAGCAAGGAAAAGGTAGTCCCAGGGGTGAGTATGGCAGTGACCTTACTCCCAGTTGTTCTACACAGTCCAGGGACCCCCCTATGCTTGGTCATCAGTGTGGCCTGGGCAGTCTCCGCCCTGGACAGCTACTGAGGCACACTCTAATTTTCAAGTGGGACCCACACATTGTGGTGCCAATGGGTCATAAGAGGCACCAAGAGGTACCCCAAATCCCCTTCTTCAAAGGTAGCCCAGTGAAACGGCAAACTTTAAAAAGGGGGGGGGGGTCCTTGGTTCAGAGCAGCGGTAGGAGTGGCTGTTCAAGGGCCCAGGGAATCCACAGGTGGACGCCCTAGAATTCAAGGTTTCCATGTTCAATAAATAATCCGGAGGCCCCCACAGAGGGCAGCAGAAGTACGTGTTGGGGTGGCAAGATGAGGGAACCCTTCAGCCCCAGGGCAACACTATGAAAAGCCACGTATTCTGAGCTGCGAACTTTCAGCTAGTGACAGCAGAGCTGTCCTGAGGAGCCACAGAAGGAGCAAGCCTTCAGGGAGAAGGCATCCCAAGTCCCTCGCTCCCTCCCTAGACTCCTCATCAGAACTGCCAAGGGGAATCGCCATTGGCTTTCTGAGAAAACAGGATAGCTCCTCTGACTTCAGAGCCTATGGGCAGATTCAACGCGAAGAGAAGGCAAGGTTGCAGTCTTGTGGCCACAGGCCTAGAGAGCGAAGGCTATGCCCCGCAGCCCTGTCTGTCTTAGGGAAGAAGACCAAGTCAGCCCCACGCAAAAGTGGGAGAGGTGGAGGCCGGCATTCTGGCTGAGGCCAGACGAGGCATCCCACAGATAGTGGAGAGGCTCGGGCGCCGGGGAGGGAAGGCTCAGGTTGGGGGAGGCGTGGAGTGAGTCTCAGGGCCCAGCCTGCCAGCTGCCTTACACTCCTCTGGCAGGAGACCTCGGAGACCGCCTCCCTGCTTGCTTTGGGGTTCAGCTCAGAGGGCACAGAGATCTGCTCGCTCCCTCAGAGTGGTAGAGGCCGGCCTGGCCTGGCTGGGTCATAACCACCGCGAGCAAAGAGACGCGCGCCCACCCCACTCGCACTCCCTCCCTTCCCCTCTCTCTCTCCAACAGACACACTCGCCGGCCTTGTGTTTGACTCTTCGCTCAGTCACCAGGATTCTTAAAGTGTTTTTGACACAAAACACCTCCACTCCCTGTACAGGAACAGGGGCTGCTGCGGAGATCCGCAGTACGGTATTTCTCTCAAAGCCCTCCCAGCCTCCCAACTCTCTCCTCTGTCCATGACTTCGCGCCGCCTCCAAAAAAATTTGCAAATATTTCCCCCCACTACACATGGTCAGCATACTTAAAAAAAAAAAAAAAAAAAAAAAAAAACACCAAATAACCCAAAAGGTGCGTCTGGATTTGTACCAGGGCTAAAAAGTTCATTCCTTGCCTGTGATCAATGAATATCCCAGGTCCCACCCAAGGGACGTCTTGCGCCTAGTCTCCATAGGTAAGGGTGCCCTGAGCCCCGCAACCCGCGCCTTAGCAGCGCCGTGGGCAAGGGACAAGGGGGAGGAGTCGAAGCAGAAAGCTGAAGGGGCGCCTCCGACCGAGAGGTCAGGAGTCGGCGGCAGTGGGAGCGGAGGACACCCTTGCCCAGAATGCCAGGAGGGGCGCGCGGGGCCACTCACCTGCTTGGAACTCCACTTGGCGATTTTTCTCTCTCTCCTCCTGCAGCAGCATGGAGTAGAGGATCCCAAAAGAGTTCTGGATGCCAAAGATGGAGCCGTTGCACCAGGTGGCAGCGAAGACCACCATCCAGCCGAAGCCACCTTCGGGGGGCTGAAAGCCGCGCGCGGTGCCGCGGGTCTCCACGGTGGGCGTGGACTTGGATTCATGCACTGGCTCGGGCTCAAATTCCAACTCCGGCAAGGGTGCAGGGTCCGGTAGGGGCTGGGGCTCCGGCTGCGGCTCCGGCTGCGGCTCGGGTGGGGGCACGGGCACCGGCTCCGGCTCGGGCTCTGGCTCGGGGCTACCCACCCACTCCTGCTGTTCCTGGTCTGCTTCCCGCCAGGGCCCCTTGGCTTCCTTGCTCGCCAGGCTTTGCAGCGCCATCTCGGCAGGGGGACTGTGGCTGCTCCGGCGGGAGGAGCCGCTGTGTGGCTGGTACTTGTTTCTGCTGCTGCTGCTGCCGCCGCTGCCGCCGCTGCTGCCGCTGCCTCCTCCTCCCGGCTCCGCGCCCCAGCTGGCCCGCCTGTCCCGCGACAGACGGTCCCTCGAGTCCTCTCCTCCTCCTCCCACGTCCAACCCCCCTTCTGCTCTCCCCATGTCATCTCTCTCCTCCCCCTCCTCTTCTCCCCCCCACCTCTTCCTCCCTCAACAGGCAGCCGCTACAGCCTTGCTCTTCTCCCTAGCCCTTCCTGCTCCCCATACTCGCCTACCTACCCTAGCCACTGCTCCCTACCTCAACTTCCTTTCCAAACTACTGGATCCTGTCCTCCTTGTCCAGATACCCAGTAGAGGGAGAGTTTAAATGGTTTTTCCACAAACTATCCTGCTCCCCCTGCCTTCTCCTCCCCACGGGTTCCAAACAGGCATTGATCACCCCAGAATTTCCAGGGAAGACCCCACTGTCCTTTTCTCCCACTCCCTTCTTCCTCACAAGCAGCCTGGAACGGAGGTGGTCCCGAGGACCCCAGGACAAGAGTTGGACTGTGAGAGACCCCACCCTGCCCTCAGGAATCTCTTTGTCCCCCACTTGGGTTTGGGGAGAGCGACCTGGAGGGGAAAGCCCAGACTTCGGACAGAAGGTGGGCACAATCTTCTAGAGTTGGGGGCTCAGCCTCCCACGGTCCTGCGCAGCCCCCCCCCCCCCCGGTCTCTCCCCCTTCGCCCCCGCCCTTCCCGGCAAATCCCTGGCGGGGCGCGAAGGGGAGGAGACAGCCCGGCAGCGAGGCCCGCCCCTCCGGGCAGTCAATCAGGGTTTTGTTTGCGCCAACCTGGAGCCCAGAGGAGCGGTAGAGGGCCGGGTCTGGTCCGGGGGCTGGCCCAGGAAGGGAGGGAGGAGCAGTGACACCGGAGGGGGCCGGGCCCAGGCGGGGCCGGATCCCAAGCTCAGCTTAGGCTCCTCCCGGCTCTCTGTCCCGCAGTGGGGAACTAGGAGTCGACGCCAGGTCAAGCAGCCAGTTGGGTAAGGGCCGATCTTCCGGCCCTCCGGACTCGGCTGAGCCGCTTGCGGAGGGTGTCTTTCCAGCACCCACCGCCCCCTTCCGCCCACCTCAGGCTTAGAGACGTGAGAGTCTCGCTGAATGTCCCAGACTAAGGCCCCAGCCCCGCGAGGATAAGGGAGATTTTGCTCCCCAGAGAGCGCACGGGTCCCAGGAGGCGGGATGGGTGATCTGCCCTGTGGGCGGCCCGGCTCCCTGCCGGAGTGCGCTGCTGCGACCAGCCTCAGCCCTGGGGACCCGCCCCACGATCCCGGGAAGTTCTGCCTCCCCTGAGGGCCCACGCGTCTAATGCACTAATCATGAGGTCGCGGTGTGGTTACTAAGCTACTCCGCTCTCCACCAGCAGGCGGGAGAGCGCCAAGCTGTTTCTACCCGGCATCTCATTAACCTTCTTGCCGGGGGAAGACTGTATGGCCGGTGAAAATGCAGCTCAGGGCTCTGCCAGATGCGCACGAACGCAGAGTTACTAAGCACGTAAGAGCGGGCTGAATAGAGAGTTTTCGAGGAGCTTGCCTGTCAGGAAAGGAATCCGTCTAAATTCACAAATCACGGGGGCTATACCAGTCAGCAGAGCAGGCATTGCTTGAGCGAATAAGAGCGCCTTTACTGCCACCTTTTTAGTCAAGGGTCTCACCTACTTTTTCCAAGCACAAAACCTGAGGCTCAACGAAGTCAAGGCATTTTTTAGCCTAAGGTCATGGGACAAGTCAAGTACAAGCTGGAATTCAAGGCAGGTCTCCATACATCAAAGCCTCACACATTTCCTAAGCTTCACCACAGCAGTCTAGGGCTTGGCACTTTGGGAGAGGGACAAAGGAGGGAAGGCTGGATTTGGCTGAGCAATCACAGTAGGCTTCTGGGAGAGGTTGTGGCCTAGATGGGCCTTGAATGTTGAGAAGGATTTTAACAGTCTGGGGGTAGGGTGGGGTGTCCCTGCCTAAAAGAGACAAAGCACAGAGGCATAGAAGGCCTCTACTCATGGAAAAGAGGTAAGTGAAAGTTAATCAGGCCAAAGAGTTAATATGTATGTTACCTCTTCCAGGAAACATTTACATTTTAATAAAAATCCACAATGCTTTAGCCATGAGTGACAAATCATGCACATAATGGGCACTAGGGCTTTAAGATTTGCTTTTTAGTCAGGGGTCTCACCATACACATGACCAACTATTGCCCCAGGGGACACTAGCCTTGGTTTCCATTTGCAAGGAACCTGAATAAAACCCTGAAAAAAGGTTGTTTCCAATCCCACAACTAAGACTAGACTTGGAGTCTTGCAGCTCATCTCATACCCTACTGTCTAAATTCTGTTTCCTCGTTGTATAAATGGGTTTTTAGATCACCGGAGTGGGGCGTGAGTGTGGATAATAACACTCACTGAGAATCTCCTATGAACCTAGCACTATGCTAACCCTTTACATACAAGCTCTCATATAATCATAACAACCCTATAAGGTCGGGATGGATTTGTGCCTATATTATAACTGAGGAAACAGAGACTCTAAGAGGTTAAGTCAGTTGCTTAAGTCTACAAAGCCAGTAAGAGGTAGCACAGGAATCTTTGCTTATTTGTGTGAGCTTCAAAGTATACGCCCCTCCCAGAAGACAGGATCCTATAACCACCACCCCACCATTCTAGGAACACATGCAATATCTACCATTTCAACCCTCTTTAATGGCTAGAGTACTGGTATGAGAAGATCTGGGTTCTAATCTTGATTCTACCATTGCACATCTGTGTGGTTCTAAGCACGTCGTTTTCCCTTTTTGAGCTTCAGTTTCTTTATTGCAGAATGGAGCTAATACCTACTTCACAGTTATTAAATGGCATGCTGAGAAGTATAGGCTTTATTTTGGATATACAAGGGAGCCACTGAAGATTTTTGAGTAGGAGACTAACATCAAGTCTACATTTTAGAAAGAAAACTGTGGTGACCGCGTAGAAAGATACTGTGGCTTGGAAAGATAATAGGTAAGGAAACCAAGCAAGTTAAAAAAAAATGTTGATAATATGAAATAGGGCAGTGACTGTGAGGATGAAGAAAAAGGGATGACTCTGTGAACCACTGTTATGAAAGAGTTGACAGACTTGGGTACTGAGAGAAAAAGAAGAAACAAAGATGATGCTGACATTTCTTGCTTGAGTGAAGGAAAGAGTGGTAATAGTGTTAACAAAGATTGGGAATTAGGAGCCAAATCAGGTCTGACATGCCTGTGACTTCCGTTCTCTTTCTAAATAATCCTGTCAATTACAGCTCTAAAATGCAACTTTAATCATGATATTTCTCTGCTCTAAAAACTTCCAATGATTCTCCATTTGAATCTTAAGTTTAAATTCCTCAGCGAGGCATAAAAGGTCCTTTATGGTTTGGGACCAGCCTCATTCACTCAGCAAATATTTACTAAGAGCCTCTGTCTGCCAGGCTCTGTACTAAATATCAAGGACACACACAAAAAAAACTGGTGCCTGTTTCTGAGGATCTTATATTCAACCTGTCTAGCACCATTCTCTGTCATTTTGTTCCCTTCTTTTCTTCCATTCATGCCAGGCTCCAAACACGCTGGATTACCTACGATTCCAGGAAGACTTATGGGCACTTGCTGATTTCTCAGCCCTCACCACCGATTCTTCCCACTGTTCTCCAGTTGAAATTCTATGTCTTTCCTGAATCTCCAGAGTCAGTTCAACAAAGCAAACAGGAGGGTTAGTGCTGAATTGAGGAGGCATGTCTCTTGCCTTTCTTATGCCATTCAGCCATTCATTTCACAAATAGTTATTTTGAGCAACTATTGTGTGCCAGTCACTATGTCAGGTGCTGGAAACATACAATGGTCCTTGTCCTGGTGGAGTTTACATTCTAGTGGGAACTATTAATAATTATAATGACCATTTATTGAACTTGACTCCACTAGACTGGGTGAAGACATTTTGAGATTGAGGAAAAGGGAAGGGAAGGATGTAAAGGATGAGACAAAGTTGAGAATGAGGTGGTAGAGGTAGGGCTAGTGTCTCAAGATAAATGAATTTTTCTACACATTTCTAAGTCAGACTTAGTCAACAAACATCATCAATAGCAAAAAAAATCTTTAGAAAGCACCTACTATGTATAGATCTGTTCAGCTTGGCTCATGCTCATGACAAGTAAGTGAGGTATGGCCCCTGTAAGCCCTTTAAATTATTTTACTTGTCTGACTGTGGACCTTAGGAAACTCTAGTGTGGAGGTCTCTGGTTTATACTGCAACTGAATGAATGTGCTTTCTTTCTGGCCCTAACAGAAATAATCCCACAGTGGAATCATTCCGATTGCTTATGCCCTTGATTACTCATACTAGTGGGTGAAGCAAAGCAGTGGTTCCCTGACTTGGTCACACATCCGAATCACCTAGAGACTTTTTATAACAGTACTGACTCCTGGGTCCCACTCCACACTTGCTGAATCAGAATACCTGAGGGTGGGAGCCAGGAATTCATGGTTTTAACAAGTCTCCCAGTAATATAGATGCACTGCCAGGTTTCAAATCCACTAGACCAAAACAATAATAACCCAAAATTTTGATCTCAAAGACTAGAATAATTTCTGTAAAATTTCTCCCAAAACTTTTGGGACCAACATAAGGATATCAATTTTTAATGTTGCCATGTGAGGACAGGTGTCATTACTAGCATATCATTAATGAAATGATATTTTAACATTGAAATAATGAAAATTTAGAAAGGTCATAGTCTTTTACTAAGAAGTCTTTCTCAAGAAAAGTCAGTGGGCAACAATTTTTCTCATGTGTCAACAAACTGATGAAAATGTCAGACTGTCATGGATCTGCAGATTAGTGCTTGGGATTCACTGGACCATACAACCTTTGAAAGCCCTGCGATCCTTGACATTCTCTATTTTAGGCCAAAGGTACTTCCTTGCTTTGAGCCTCTTCTGTGCTCAAATAGAACCTTTCTGGTTAGAGTAGAATTCAGTAGTTCATCTTCATTATCCCCCTGCTCTGTGCCTAACTCATCCTAACTACTTGAAAATGGATGATGTACTGAGAGCTTTCTCGAGAAGGTGAGTACATATTTTTTTCCTCCTTTACTCACTTTCTTTATTCATCTCTATGAGGGTAACTTAACAGTTCTGATGATACAGCACCACCCTTGAATCCAAGAGCCAAGTGAGGTTGATTGTGAAAATGAGACAGAGTGTTCAGTAGTGGCAAAAGTAGTCCAAAAGCAGAGAAGACTTAGGTTTTATTGTTCATAATCAGGAAACAGTACTGATGGGAACCCATATTACTGGGAAACGAATTTGAATATTGACACATTCTTATGGCCAAAGTGAAGGCGTGGAAAGGAAAAGATATTGGATGTAGTCTGATTTCAGCTTAAGCCAACAGGCTATTCATAATAATAGGTGCATTAAAAACAAATCAATTGGCCCTATGCATGGATCCTGCTTCCTGAATGCCAAGGAAGCAATTCTGCTCAATAATTGGTCTATTATTAGAGCAAGCTTAGAAGGGAAAAGATGACAGAAGCAGCAAAGCATTATAAAAAAGAATGAGATAAGAAATACTTAACCCTCTGAGGGTCAACAGAGAACAGCAAAGGGGTGGCTGGGTGATAGACACTGGGGAGGGTATGTGCTATGGTGAGCGCTGTGAATTGTGCAAGACTGTTGAATCACAGATCTGTACCTCTGAAACAAATAATGCAATATATGTTAAGAAAAAAAAAAAGAAGAAGATAGCAGGAGGGGAAGAATGAAGGGGGTGGAAATCGGAGGGGTAGACGAACCATGAGAGACGATGGACTCTGAAAAACAAACAGGGTTCTAGAGGGGAGGGGGGTGGGAGGATGGGTTAGCCTGGTGATGGGTATTGAGGAGGGCACGTTCTGCATGGAGCACTGGGTGTTATGCACAAACAATGAATCATGGAACACTACATCTAAAACTAATGATGTAATGTATGGTGATTAACATAACAATAAAAAATTAAAAAAAAACAGAACAGCAAAGCTTGAAGTGAGAGAAAGGATGAAATGGACTGGTTTCTTGATTATATTCAAGGGAAAAATGGAATGGGGTTTTTATTTTTTAAATTTTTTAAAAAGATTTTATTTATTTATTTGACAGAGAGAGAGCGAGAGAGGTGACACAAGCAGGGGGAGTGGGAGAGGGAGAAGCAGGCTTCCCGCCGCGCAGGGAGCCCGATGCGGGGCTCAATCCCAGGACCCCGGGATCACGACCTGAGCCGAAGGCAGACACTTAACCGTCTGAGCCACCCAGGCACCCTGGAATGGGGTTTTTAAGCCTTTTATTAATTTATTCATTTTTTATTCATTCAAGAGATATTTATTGAGAGCCTACTATATGCTAAACATTGTGCTAAACCCTGGTTGAAAATGTCCTATCCTGAGGAGTGGAACGGGCTGGAACAGAGGTGTCTGAGGTGTCTGGTTGCAATGCAGTGTAAAGAATGGGCCTTGCCTGGGGGCACCTGGGTGGCTCAGTGGGTTAAGCATCTACCTTCAGCTCAGGTCATGATCCCGGAGTCCCGGGATTGAGTCCCACATGGGAGTCTGCTTTTCCCTCTCCCTCTGCTGCTCTCTCTCCCTGTCAAATAAATTTAAAAAAAAAAAAAAGAATGGGTCTTGCCTGTGTTGCATCTCAGTTTCTTTTCATAGACTGTGACTTCCCTGAACATAGGGTCGGCACTATTTATTTTTGTATCCTTAGTTAAATTTAACATGATACCTGATACAAAGAAGGTTCAATCAATCAATTTAGTTACTTCATCTAACAAAGCCCATACACAATAGGGATGAGGCTCATCTTTCCGGTTTGTTGTGAGGATTAGAAATAAAATATGGGAAGCACCTAGCATAGTACCTGGTATGTAGTAGGCACTCAATAAATGTTAGCATGTAGTACTACATGGTCAATTAATGTTAACAGGAAGATGTTTTGAAGATTCCCTTCACTGAGAAAAGAAGAAAACAATTTAGTATGTTCTTTGGCATTGGTGTAGTTCCAAAATCTAGAAAAAACATAAAATGTCAGAGCTGAAAGGGACCTTCCACAAAGTCCAAACTCTTCATTTAACAGATGGGAAAACTGAAGCCTAAAGAAGAAAAAGGACTTATTTAAGGTGCCATCTAAATTATCTAAGCTTTTCCTTCTAGTTACCCCAAATCCTGGTGGAAGGCAATATGATATATGTATAGTAGGTGCATCATTTTACAATTGGCACAGAATAAGATTATTAAATCATTTGCCCAAAGACCTATGATTCACACTGTGGCTGTCTGGGTCCAGAGTCTATGATTTTAACCACTACACTTTTCTATCACAGAACCTATAAAATTATATGAAAATTACCCATTTAACATGTCTCCCCACTAGAACCTAAGCTCTCTGAGGGAAGAACACTGTCTGACTTCCACTATGGATAGATATTAGTTCACTTAACAAATATTTACTGAGCAACTATTATACACTAGGACTTTCTAGGCCTGAAAAGCAGGCCATATCTTTAAGCCAGATTATCTAGCTTTGTGGTACTGTTGATGTTCATTTCCCTTTTGCTATATCCTTCCCTTTACTATTGCCTTGTTGAACATTTTAGCTTAGTCACATCTATTCTATGGCACAAACAGTCCTGTACCCATGTTTGAGCTAGGTTGTTAAAGGAGAATAATTAGTGAGAAACTTCAGGGGGAAAGTGCAATATTAGAGACATGATGAGAACTGGGAGTTCCTTACAACATGGAGAGGCTTCTTTCAGTAAAGGCTTTTTAGGAATTACATGGGATAGGTGTTTTGTTTTGTTCAATTTAGGAAGTGCTCTGGTCTTATATCTTTTGCCTGCTTCCTCCCATTTGGCCTTCTAAGAATTCACAGTCTAGCTGGAGAGGTAAGTCATATATATCTAGTAAGATAATTCCCCCAAGCACCAAGTCATTAGTAGAAATACTAACTGCTGAAGAGACCATAGGACAGCAAGGTGAGGGAGACTTGGTGGGGTGGGGCAGGGTGGGGTTCAGTGTAGCAGAGGGAAGGTAGGAGTAGACATTGTGTGCCTACATTCTCAGATTTTGTCTGGCCCACCTCTTTGGGGGTGATTTCTCAGACTCCAAGATAGCCACTGACCTAGGGCCATTAGGAATCCCAAGGACCTTGCACAGAAAATTTCTAGAGAGTAAGAGACAGAAAAATGAAACAGTGGTGGGCCTCAAGGTCAGAACCAGGTATAAGCAACTGAGTTAGAGAGTGACTGGTATGGTCTGGCCCAGGGGCCAAATTTCAAGTCCAACTTGCTGACCCTGCAGATAAATAAAGTCAGTTAAAGGGCAGGAAAAAATTATTCAAATGGAGCAGGGGCAAGGGTGCAAGGGGCAGGGGGCAAGGGAGTTGGGTGGAGGGTAAAAACAAAGAAGAGACAGTTTATTTTTCTCCTTCAGTACATATTTACAGAGTTCCTTCTGTGCCTGACTAAACTGTTTTCTAGGGTCTTTTTTTGGATGAGGAAGGGACAAGGAGGAAAAGTGTATTTTGTTAAAACTTTCTGAGACCTGAAGATGTTAATCTACTTGCCCAAAGAAATGCTGTGAGTGGGACCAGAACCCTCGTCTCTTAGCTCCTAACCACAGGACATTTCTCCATGCTACACTACCTATTATGTCATTCAACTCCTTAAAAATCTGAGATGGTTCCTTACTGCCTAAAGAATAAAGTCCAGGAATGCCTGGCTGGCTCAGTCGTTAAGTGTCTGCCTTTGGCTCAGGTCATGATCCCAGGGGCCTGGGATTGAGCCCCATGTTGGGGTCCCTGCTCAGTGGGAGCCTGCTTCTCACTCTCCTCCCCCCTTGTGCTCTCTCTCATTATCTCTATCACTATCTCTCTCTAAAATAAATAAATAAAATCTTTAAAAAAAAAGAAGAAAGTCCAAACTCCGGGGCTGCCACATTGGGCCCCTCATTATGCAGGTCCTGTTCAACTCTCCATTGGTTCCTGGGCCACTTCCCACAATGGGATTTAAACCTAAACAGCATAGAGCTCTTTCCTACCTCACTGGCCCCAAATGCCCATGTCTCTTTTTTGGCAACTTTTTCTTCCCCAAATTGAAATAATTTTACCATTAACACCTACATACCCACCACTGGATTCTACTGTTAACATTTTTACTATATTTGCTTTAACACATATTTGTCCATCTAACTCTCCATTGACCTATATCAATCCATCTTATTTTTAATGCATTTTGAAATAAATTGAAGACAACAGTACACATTCCCCCAATGCAGAAATATTTGTAAATACATGCAGAAGCACATATATTACTAGCTAGATTTCAATTTTCTTGCGTTTTTTCTTTTGAGGTAAAATTTATATACAGTGGAATACATAAATCTTAAAGGAACATTTGCTGTGTTTTGACAAATGCATATGCCCTTATAACCTACCGCTTTATCAAGATATAGAGCATTACCATCACCCCAGAAACTTCCCTCAAGTTCCTTCTCAGTCAAACCTCCATCTCATTTTTAAGAGAACCACCATGGATTAGTTGTGTCTTTTCTAGAGATTCATATAAATGGAATAATATAGTATGTAATCTCTTGAGTATGGTGTCTTTCACAGCATAATGCTTTTGAGATTTAGCCATGCTGTGCTGGGAAATATTCCATTGTATCTGTATTGTATTCACCAGTTGATGGGCAGCTGGGTTGTTTCTAGTTTAGGACTATTATGAATAAAGCTATAATGAACATTTGTACACAAGTCTTTTCATGGACATATTTTCATTTCTTTTGGGTAGATACCTGTAAGTGGAACTGTTAGGTGCTACAAACATTGGGGCGCAGCTGCCCCTTTGGATCAATACATTTGCATCTTTGGGGTAAATACCTAGTAGTGCAATTGCTGGGTCATAGGATAGTTCTATTTTTAACTTTTTGAGGAACCTCATACTGTTCTCCAGAGTGGCTGCACCAGTTTGCATTCCTACCAACAGTGTAAGAGGGTTCTCGCCAACACCTGTTGTTTCTTGTGTTGTTAATTTTAGCCATTCTGACAGGTATAAGGTGATATCTCATTGTAGTTTTGATTTGCATTTCCCTGATGGTAAGTGATGATGAACATTCTTCCATGTGTTTGTTGGCTATTTGTATGTCTTCTTTGAAAAAATGTTTATTCATGTCTTCTGCCCATTTTTTAATTGGATTATTCATTTTTAGGGTGTTGAGTATTATAAGTTCTTCATATATTTTGGATACTAATAGAATGTCAGTTTAATGGAGGGATGTATTTCTATCTCCAGTATCTAGAAGAGTGCCTAACACATAGTAGATGTTTAATAATTGGTTGTCAAGTGAATAATAAGGAAGTCAACAAAGTGGCCTAAGCCTCCACCCTCTAGCCCATACTGCCCTGATGTTTAAAATGTTGTATAAGTGGCTGCTTCTTTCGAGTTATGTTCTTTAAAAATACCAGTCCCCGAAGAAAGGTGACTCACTCAAACTTTCACATGTACATTTTGATTGGCTCATCACAAAGCAACTTCATGTCCAATATCCTCTTTGATCTATCCAGCAATTTTCTGAGATAGGCAGGTCAAGGATTATGTTCATTTTGCAAAGGGGAATTGAGACTCAGAAAAGTGAAATTTTTTTTTTATTCCAAGTTACTCAACTAGTAAATGAAAAAGCCAAGATTTGAACTCAAGTTTTCTTATATCCATCCAGAAATTTTCCCACTGCAAATGAATTTATCAGATTGGTGAAGGTGGGGGTACTTGCAGGCCCTGGGAATACGAATGGAGTGATAAAGAACCAGAGAGAAAACTACAAATGGAGAAGGGTCCTGAAGGGAGAGGCAGGGAAAGATAGTTAAAAATGAGTCTGGTGCTGTCTGCCCCTCTCCCTACTCATTGCCTCAGGAGCCCCAGTTTTAACAGGAAAGCCAAGCCTGGTATCTACATCAGTGGAGCTCCCTCAGAGTGAACACTTCCCTGCCTGAGAAGAATCCAATCCAGGGAATACTTGTGAAGGAAACAATAGTTCAGATCTTCTTCCTATTAGAAGATTTAGTTTTAGGGGTTTGGAAATTTGGGGAGGCAGAGATGGTGGTAAAAGTAGCCCTCAGAGTCCTGCAGCCAATTGACAACAAAATCCCTATGTTCATATTTCTGGGGAGGAACCACATGTGTGAAGGAGGTGGGAGTGGGCCCCAGCTCCCCATCCAACTAGGGAAAGCCAAATGGAGCTACCAGAATCAGATGATAATAATCTGTTAGAACCCCATTTCTAGCATTTCCTTTTTGAAGTACCTCATGAACGAGTTTGGGCAGGGGAGGAGGTTGGTAAGAGCCATAGATCAGAGCTCAATACTCTTGGGGTTGAGTTTCTGGCCACATTCAATTTGTTCATTCCCATTTGGAGGATAAGTTTTGTGTTTGCACATGAGATGAAGGAGCAGGGGGAAGGAAGAGACATTGGTGACAAATGTCAATGGTAAAAAAGAAAGAAAGCAAAGGATTCCATGGCCATGGCCTTTGTCTGGCAATGGGTTGCCAACCTTAGTCTTTGAAGGGTATTTAACACCTATCAATCCCCATGATTGAGAGAAGAGAAAATTGAGCCTCTGTACTAGGGCTGCTGAGCTTGCATAGGACAAGGCTTGTGTCCACTCTCTTCTCTTTCCCCACTCACATCAAGCCTTCCTCTATGCCTTTGCAGCACCCTTGCTCCCCATCCCAGCTCTCTAATCAGCTGCTTACTGAGCTGTTTCACCCACTAGAATGTGAGCTCCTTTTTATGTACTCAGGCACATGTACCCCACATTTACCTTGGCCCTCCTGAGCTACAGTTTCTATACCAATCTTGATTCAGTAATCCAATAGTTTTTTTCTTCTCCTTCCTTTTTTTTTCTTTCTTTCCTTCCTTCCTATAGGAGATTCTGGATGGTGGAGAGGCTTCCTAATGCCCTTGGAATCTGGTACAGTGAAAGTAACAAAGGACTGGGAATCAATAGACTTGGGTTTAAGTCCCAGCTCTGTCACTGAGTGACCTTGGGTGAGTCCCTTATCCTTTCTGGGTCTTTTACTGTCTTCACCTGACAATAGAATGAACCAGGATGAGTACTTTCCCAACCGTGCTTTTTGTGCCAGATAGTGTCATTTCCCAAAGTGTAATACAAGGAAATGAGACAATTTTAGGTGTTACCAGAAACAAATTTTAAATTTCAATAGCTTTGTTATGTATTTTACTATGAATTAGAAAAAAATATGCCTAGAGAATTAAAATCTATATTACATAGAATGAGACTGAATTTATTTAAGAAAAAAAGTGAGTCAATTTAAAGAAACAAATATTATCACACTGGCTGGTAGATATGTTAAAAACAATATAGGTGCTCTGGGTAGAACTGAAAGTTGGATAACACTACCCTAGAATTCTAAGGCATCTCTTCAGGCCAGGGTTGAACCCAAGGCCCCTCACTGGGTTTAACCAAAAGAGTTGCACCTTTAATTTGAAGAAATAAGAAACAAGAAAACAAAAATAAAACCTAAGCCTTGGTCCAAGGGTCCCCCAGTGCTGACATCCACAGATTAAATCCCAACAGCCAGATTTGAGTGTTCTCCTGGCCTGAGGGGTAATTTGATGGCTATGTCTAAATCAGGTGATTTGAAAAGCTGCCCACTTCCCTGCAGTGTACTGCAAGCTCCAGGGAGAAGTTACGGGGAAAAAATGTGGAAGCTGCCATTCAAAATTAGCCTTGGTCAGGAAGGGGTGGAGGGTAATAGTCTCTAAAGTCCAGCTGCCCCCTACTGGCCATAGACAAGGCTTGTGTCATGTGTATGGTCAGAGAGTTCCTTTTGACCTGGATTAACATTCATTCCGAGCAGCCAGTTCCAGAGCACAGTGGCTTTCAACAAACCTCAGAGAGGGGAGTGGGTTAGGATGGGGATGAACCTGAGAATTCGTCATAGCTCTGGCTTTTATACCTGATCAGGCTATATACCTTCTTCAGCCCAAAAACAGAATGATAGAAAAGGGCTCAATAAATTCTGGGCCTACCCCAAAATCAGATGAGTTTGCTTGACTCCCAAGTTCCTCTCAAGAAGTGAGTATTAGTGGTTGACCAGACTCATCTTTCCATCCTTACATGTAGTCTCAGAATCAGCTTCTCAGTAACAGAACCACTTGCTACTTAAGCAGCATCAAGAGAGGTCTGGGGAGGATTCAACACCTCATTCCATAATTCTCACCAGTCCTCACACATCCATGATATTGACAACTGGTGTTTTCTCAAATTTATGCAATGTACTTTGCAAACACAACTTGAAGAAAACTTCCCTAATCCCTTCCTCCAACTAGTCCCCTCTACCACCATTAAAAAAAATACCTATTTGCCATTAAAAAAGTGCCCTTGGGGTACACATAGCACTCATAACTGTTTATATTGGCAAGCATAGTGTTTGAAAAATTAGGGTATATGAGTCACTGAAAATGATGGAGCAGAGAACTCCAGGTATACAACCCTCCCAAAAAGCAACTAATGAGCTGGAAAAAAAAAAAAAACTATCTGAATCAGCTTTGGAAAAACTCCAGAATCCAGTCAAAAACTTACAACAAAAGAGACTTACAACACCAAAGATTTGGTGAAGAAAGAAAGTGTTGCTTTGTGGTAAGAGATTGCTGTGGTTTTTTAAATCATTCACTTACCATCCTCCATACCTCAAATCAGCAGCAGCTGTGAGGAGAGTAGCTGGCACAACTGGTGCAAGTTGCTGGTGCCAGAGGGAGCAATATGGGCCTTACTCTTAAAGAATTGTGTTATGGGTCTCAACCTGACTAGAGGCTCCCTCAAAAACTGGCATAAATGTTTCTCTTTGCTATTTCTTACTCAGAAATCACAGGGCCAGGTGGCTTGCAGGGAGGCCATTGCCACAAGCATTTAAAGACATAGGTATTGGCCACAGCAGCCTGAGGCAAGGGACAACATTTGATACAAGCAATAGATAGACTTAGACGCTTGGAAAGGAAGAGGCTGGACAGGAGATATATGTGGAAATAAGAAATTTAAAAAGATTTTATGTATACTAGGGAATCAAGAAATCCATGTGCATAACCAGGACAAGACACATGCTTGAAAAGGCTTGAGGAGACCTAAGCTTTCACTTCTGGCTGGTCTTCATCCGTGACACATGTAGGAAGTATAAGCTAAGGCAGAGTTATAAGTGACCTAGCTAAGCATTGAAAAAGTGCCCCAACACAAAACCAATAGGCATAGATCAGAAAAGTATTTTTTTGCATTTCTTTCTTCCTCCCTCCCTCCCTCCCTCCCTCCCTTCCTTCTTTCTTTTCTTTTCTTTTCTTTTCTTTTCTTTTCTTTTCTTTTTTTTCTTTTCTTTTCTTTCTTTCTTTCTTTCTGCATTTCTGCATTTCTTGGCTCCAAGCATTTAAAGTAACTGTCAAAACACCAGCTGACCATTAAGCTAACAGAACACAGACTTCAATGGCCACACACAACAAAGAATACAGATTTCATAAAAATAGTTTATAAAAGTCACTAAATAAGGAAATAACAACCCATAATAGGCAGCAGGGGGAAAAAAAGCCCTGGGGAGGAGGGAGAATCTGGTTTCCAGAGTTGTCACATTAGAATACTCAAAATATCTAGTTTTCAATTAAAAAAAAATTATGAGGCATGCAAAGAAACAAGAAAATATGGTCCATTCACAGGAAGAAAAATAGAAATTATAAAGAAGCCCAGGCACTTGACTTATTAGATAAAGACTTTAAATCTATGATGTTAGTATGCTCAAAGAGATATAGAATACCATTAACAAAAAACTAAAGGAAGATGGGAGACTGATATTTAAGCAAATAGAGAATGTCAATAGAGAGAGAGAGAAATTATAAAAAAGAAACCAAATGGAAATTCTAGAAATGAAAAGTACAATTGAGATTAAAAATTTACAAGAGACATTTAACAACAAATTTAAGCCGGCAGAAGAATCTGTGAACTTGATGATAGGTCAATTGAGATTATCTAGTCTGGGATGTAGAAAGAAAAAAAATGAAGAAAAATGAATAAAGGCCAAGAAACCTGTGGTATAACATCAAGAGTACTAATAGGCACATAATGGGATTCCCATAAGGAAAGGAGAGAGATGGGGGGCAGAAAGAATATTTTAAAAAATAATGACCATAACCTTCCCAAATTTGAGGAAAGACACGAATCTGTACATCCAAGAAGCCAACTCCAAGTAGGATAAACTTAAAGAGATCCACACTGAGACACATTATATTTAAAGTGTCCAAAGCTAAAAGGAAAAAAATCAGCAAGAGAGAAGTGACTGAACATATACAAGGGATCCTCAATAAGATTAACAACCAATTTCTCACCAGAAACCCATGGAGGCCAGAAGGCAGTGAGATGACATATTTGAAGTGCTGAAAGAAAAAAAAAAATCAAGCAAAAATTCTGTACCCAGCAAAACTAACCTTCCAAAATGAAGGAAAGAGGTGCCTGGGTGGCTCAGTCAGTTCAATGTTCAACTCTTGATATCGGCTAAAGTCATGATCTCAGGGTCATGAGATGGAGCCCCATGTCAGGCTTTATGTTGGGCATGAAACCTACCTAACATTCTCTCTCTCCTTCTCTCTCTGCCCCTCCCCCCACTCTCACTTTATCTTGCTCTCTTTCCAAAAAAAAAAAAAAGAAGGAAAGACTTTCGCTTTCTAGTACAGCATGTAAAGAACTTGGGAATGATCACTCATCCTAATAACAAGTAAAAAACTGAGCAAATTAAAAATCAACAATTCTTTGGAGATATATCAGAGAATTGAGGATACAGGGCAAACTGACGCCCCCAAAATTAGAGACACAAACAGGCAGATAAAGAATTACATTTACCAGAACAGAAACTCAAAGCAGAAACTTCCATGGAAACCAGTGTCAGCATAGGAAAACCTAAACTGAAATTGATAAATTGCCGGAGTCTCAGTGTGGACAAGTTTGTGAGTTAAAAACTCTAAGGGGCCTAGTAATAGAGGTGCCCCAAAACTCTTGTGATATTTACTTCCAGGAGCCCTACCAGGCTCTCACAATGAAGATTGGAGAAAAATCTCCTTGTGCTTCTAGCAGAGAAATGGAAAAGGGAGCCATTTTGAAATATGCCTAGAGTATTCTGTTCTTTACAATGAGGGCTGTGCTCCAAACTATTTTGCCCCAGTGTACCCTGCTGGTATTTTACCAGAGCCTATCCAACCTGAAGGAAGGGAAATATCCAACTCCAGCACACTGATCCTCCTGACCCACATAAGGGGAAGAAAAAACTGAGAAGCACTTTTGAAGGCCACAACCCAGAAACACAGGCTTACTAAAAGACTGAGACCTAATCACAGGTCCACAAATGTTTCCCCTCTCCTTATACCTTACCACTGCATTGATAAAAACCAATTTACCCCAGTTCCTTTTACCTAGTACATCATGTCTAGTTTTCAAAAAAAAAATTACAAGGCATCCTAAAAGGAAAAAAAAAAAAAACCTTCAATTTTTTAATATGGGAATACCAGAAAGAAAAGAGAGAAAAGAATAGAAGAAATACCTGAAGCAATGATGACTGAGAACTTCATAAAATTCACATCAGACACTAAACCAAACATCCAGAAATCTCAGAGAGCAACAAGCAAGATAAATGCCAAAAAAAGTACAACTAGGCATATTGCATTCAAACTACAGATATTCAAAGATAGGGAAAAAATTTTTGAAAGAAGCCAGAGGGGAAAAAATGGGCCTTACCTATAAAGGGGAAAGGATAAGAACTACATCAGACTTCTATTCAGAAACTATGCAAACAAGAGGAAAGTGTCCTGAGATAAAGTATTGAGAGAAATCCATCAGCTTAGAAATCTGTCTCCAGTGAAATTATCCCTCAAATATAAAAGAAATAAGGAGTTTCTCAGACAAAAAAAAATTGAGGGAATTTACTGCCAGTAGACCATCATTGGAAGAAATGTTAAAAGAAATTCTCCAGAAAGAAGGAAAATGATATAAGTCAGAAACTTGGATCTACAAAAACAAAGGAGGAGGGGTGCCTGGCTGGTTCATTTGATGTAGAATGCAACTCTTGATCTTGGGGTTGTGAGTTCGAGTCCCACATTAGGTGTAGAGATTACTTAAAAAAATAAAATCTTAAAAAAAGACAGAGTGTTAGAGAAGGCATAAGTGATGGTGTAATAAAAACATTTTTCTTATTCTTAATTTATCTAATATATAAAAATTTATTCAAAATAATAGCAATAATGTGTTCAATGATTATACCTTATACATAAGTGAAATGAAATGACAGTAATGACACAAGAGACAGAAGGAATTAGGAATACTTTGATATAAGATACTTGCACTACCCAAAAAGTGGCATAGTATTATTTGAATGTGAACTTGGATTCATTGTAAATGTATATTGTAAACTATGGAAAAGCACCAAAAACTTCTTTTTAACATAAATAATTGACATGCTAGGAAAAGAGACAAAACAGAATCATATAAAATGCTCAATTAAAACCAGCAAAAGCGAGACAAAGGGTGAAAGAGTGAAAGACAAAAAGAGAAACAAAGAATAAGGGCAATGAATAAAAACAGTAACTAATATGGTAGATGTTAACACTATATCAATAATCACTTAAATCATCATGTCAAATGTCTAACTATACTAATTAAAAGAGAGACTGTCAGCATAAATTAAAAAACAAGACTTAACTATATGTTGTCTTAAAAAAAAACCTATTTTAAATATAAAAGCACCGATAAATTTAAAAATTAATTCATCTAAATTAAAGAGAGGAAAAAATAAATGACATGCTAACACTCAGCAAAAAAAAAAAGCTGGGGTAGCTACTTAATCTCAGACAAAACAGATCAAGGAACATCATTAAAGATAAAAAGGGGCATTACATAATGATAAATGAGTCAATTCTCCAAGAAAATGCAGGAATTCTTAATGTGTATGCACCTAACAACAGAGCATCAAAATACGTGAGACAAAAACTGATAGAATCACAAGAAGAAATAGATGAATTCACTATTATAGTTGGAAATGTTAACACCCCTCTATCAGTAATGGAAAGATTCAACAGGTAGAAAATCAGTAAGGGCAAACAAATGGGTCTAATTAACATCTATAGACTATTTCATCTAACAGTATCAGAATAATCATTCTTCTCAAGCTCACAGGGAACATTCACCAAGGTGGACCACATTCTAGACCATAAACCCACCTTAATGAACTTTAAAAAATAGAAATCATATAATATCTGTGCTCAGACCACAATGGAATTAACCTAAAAATCAATAACAGAAAGATAGATGAAAAATACCATATTTAAAAACACTTCTAAATAACATATGAGTCAAAGAAGAATTCTCAGGAGAAATTTTTAAGTATTTTGAAGACAATGAAAATACAACTTACCAATTTTTTAAGATACAGTGGAAGCAGTGCTTAGAAAGAGATTTTTAACACTGAATGCATATCTAGAAAAAAGATCTAAAATCAATAATCTAAACTTTCACCTTACTAGAAAAATAAGAAAAAATTAAGTTCAAAGTAAACAAGAAAAGAAATAATACAAAAAATAGAGCATAAGTCAATGAAATAGGAAACAGGAAATCAATTGAGATAATCAACAAAACCAAAAGCTAGATCTTTGAAAAGATCCACAAAATTTATAAGACTCTAGCCAGCTAACTAAGAAAAAAAGAAAGAAGACACAAATTACTAATGTCAGAAATGAAATACAGGAAATCACTACAGATTCTATGGACATTAAAAGAATACTAAAAGAATATTATGATCAACTCTATGCCACAAATTTGATAACTTAGATGAGATGGACCAGGTCCTTGAAAGAGACAATCTACCAAGACTCAAACAAGAATAAATAGACAATCTGAATATGTATATATCTATTAAAGAATTTGAATCAATGATTAATAACCATCCAAAACAGAAAGCACCAGCCCCAAATGGGTTTACTGGTGAATTCTACCAAACATCTAAGTAAGAAATTATACCAATTCTTACAATCTCTTCCAAAAAATAAAAGCAGAGTGAACAGTTCCTAACTCATTCTATGAGGCCAGCACTAACATAATACCAAAACCAGGCAGAAACAATACAAGAAAAGAAAACTCCTAAATATATAAAGCAAAATCTGGCAGAATTGAAGGGAGAAATACAATAGTAGTAGGAGACTTTAATAACCCACTTTCAGCAATGTATTAAAAAAAAACCCAAATGGTGATATAGGTGATCCCAGCCTCACCATCCCCAGACAAAGATCTATAATTAGACAGCTATCCACAAACAAAAACAGTCTGGGAGAGCCTAGAATCCACTTAAGAAATTTTAGCAACACAATGGAAACAAACAAACAAAAAAAAAACTACCATAATTGCAATAAGAAGAGAAGGAAGACAACTTCATTTTGTGTGCATCACCTCACCTTCCAGGCCAGCATTGCTCAGTGCCAACAGGGAACTTCCCAGCTAAAGTTCTTACCAGGAAAAAAGGTACAGGGTGAGCAATCAGCTTGCCCAGCATTTTAAGGCAACACACAAAGGTCCTGCTTTGATTTCACCTCACCCAGACCAGCAAAGCTCAGATGTATAGAGATGGCTAGGAACAGGGAAGAAAATCAGGGGCTATTAATAGCTGCCACACAGCAAGAGCTTGGTGGATCGCAGAGACCAGCTCTGCAGACAAACTCAGCAGATTTCACCACTGGTGAAACCACCAGCTAGTACAGATACCATAGACTCCCTGCATATTTCACTGGCTTTTGCCCCGCAAGTATTCATGGTTGCAAATGCCAGCCACCTGAGTCTCTCCCTGCAACCTCCCCCCATCCTGAGCAAAGACCAAATGGCACTGGCAGCCAATTCAGGCCTCTGGCTGCATGGATGCCAAATGCCAGCCTAAATGCACACACCCCACCCCTACCACTGTGTGCATGTTCAGGGATAGCCACTCTAGCTGTGCATCCACATAGCACACCCCCAATGTGATGCATGTCATCAGCCTCCACTACAGTGCACATGCCTGGGGGGAGAGTGAATAGTCACAGGAAAAAAACACTGACAGCAGGGGTTTCCATAGCTGCTTATGGGACCAGATTAGGTCCTGTCTTCTGCCACTGGCCAGCACCACCACACCTGTAGCTACCACCTCCAGCTGTGCACATGGATGCCACCAGCCTAATGCCTGTCATCAAACTCCACTGCAGTACACCTGCTCAAAGGGCAAGTGTGCCACCTCAGGAGAGCACACTGACAGCTAGGGCCACCACATCTACCAATGAACATGTAGTTGGCCCCGGTCCAAGTTGTCTTGCTGGCCCCCAACACTACATGAGCATCTGCAACCAGTCTTTGCCACTACACAGATACCCACAACTGGCCTCTGCAGCTGAGAGTGTGCACACCACCAGCTCTGACCCCACTGCTGCCTGTCCTTGTCCCTAACCACTGGAACTGAAGGTACCACTGAGGACACCCAACAGCACTTGCACCCACTGGGGACCCCCCACAGTATTTGCCAAGGACCACTCAGTTGTTGATGGTATGGACTCCAATGGCCTGAGCTGAAGACACATTACACACCCCTGGATCTGGTGCCTCAACAAGTCCCTGAACTTGGTGCCCTGCACCACTAGACATGGAGTCCCAGCACACTCCAGAATGCACCCCACCTGCACATGAAAGACTTACATTACTGAAGTCAGTCCATAAAGTCTGGAAGAGATAACTGCTTCTTCAAATATGCAGACACCTATGCAAGTCTAAGGGGATCAAGGAGAATCAGGAAACATGACTCCAAGGAATACAGTAAACTTTCATTAACTGGCCACAGAAAAATGGAAATCAAGGAATTTCACAACAAATAATTCAAAATAGTTGTTCCAAAGATGCTCAGAGAGCTAGAGAGCAAGAGGATACCAATAAACAACTTAATGGTATCCAGAAAACAATACAAGTACAAAATGAGAAGTTCACTAAAGAGCATGAGAAGTTCAACAGAGAGACAGAAAACATAAAAAAGACCTAACCAGAAATTTTAAAACTGAAGAATACAATGAGTGACCTAAAGAATTTAATAGAGAACTTTAATAGTAGTCTTGACCAAACAGAACAAAGAATCAATGAGGTAGAAGACAAATCAATTGAAATTATCCAATCATAGGAGCAAAAAGAAAAAAATTAATGAAAATAAATGGAAAAAACCCTATGGGACTTATAGGACACTATCAAGAGAAATAATGTATGCAACACTGGAGTACCAAAAGTAGAAGAGTAGAAGGAAAAAGGGGTAGAAAAGTCATTTAAAGAAATAATGACTGAGCACTTCTCAAACCTGGGGAGAGATTTGGATATCCAAGTTTATGAAGCTAATGGG
The DNA here is from genome assembly GCF_002201575.2 of Neomonachus schauinslandi. NCBI lineage: Eukaryota > Metazoa > Chordata > Mammalia > Carnivora > Phocidae > Neomonachus > Neomonachus schauinslandi. The sequence goes on from NC_058419.1 coordinate 67,470,656, forward strand.
TCACCCCAAATTGATCTTCACCAAAACACATAAAACTAAAATCAAAGCCAGAATTTTAAAAACAGCAAGAGAAAAAAAATTATCTCCTATGATGGAATCATCATAATGCTATCAGTAGATTTCTCAGTGGAGAACATGCAGACCAGAAGAGAATGGGTTGATGTATTCAAAGGGCTGAAATAAACTGCCAACCAAGAATACTCTACACATCAAAGTTGTCCTTCAGAAATTAAAGTAGAAAGGCTGGAAGGAGTATTTCAAGGCCACAGGGGAAGGGAGGGAAAACTGAATGGGAAGAAATCAGAGAGGGAGACAAACCATGAGAGACTCTTGACTCTGGGAAACAAACAGGGTTGTGGAAGGGAGGGGGTGGGGTAACTGGGAGATGGGTATTAAGGAGGGTACATGTGGTGATGAGCACGGGGTGTTATACACAACTGTGAATCATTGAACACTATATCAAAAATTAATGATGTACTATATGTTGGCTAACTGAACATAATAAAAAAAATTTTTTAAATTAAAAAATAAAAGTAATGCCACACTGTTTTTCAACGTGGCTAAAAACAAAAACAAAAAACAAACAAACAAAAAAGAAAGTGAGGGGATGAAGAAACATTTATCATGCAAATGGATGTCAAAACAAAGCCAGAGTGGCAATATTTATATTGGACAAACTGGATGTTAAAACAAAGACTATAATAAAAGACAAAGTAGGGAACTAAGTAATAATAAAGGGGAGAATTCAACAAGAAGATCTAACAATTGTAAATATTTATGCCCCTAAAATGGACGCCCCAAAAGCAATTAATGACAAACATAAAGGAACTAGTTGATAATAATACAATAATAGTGGGGGTCTTTAACACCCCACTTATATCAATAGACAGATGATCTAAACAGAAAATCAACAAGGAAACAATGGCTTTGAATGACACACTGAACTAGATGGATTTAACCAACATATTCAAAACATTTCATCCTAAAACAGAAGAATACACATTCATTTCAAGGCACATGGGACATTCTCCAGAATAGATCACATATTAGGTCACAAAACAGGCCTCAACAGATAAAAAAGATTGAGGTCATACCATGCACATTTTCTGGCCAAAATGCTATGAAACTAGAAGACAACCACAAGAAAAAATCTGGAAAGAACACAAATACATGGAAGTTAAATAACATGCTACTAAACAATGAATGGGTCAACCATGAAATCAAAGCTACTAAACAGTGAATGGGTCAACCATGAAATCAAAGAAGAAATTTAAAAATACACAGAAACAGAGCCACCTGGGTGGCTCAGTTGGTTAAGTGTCTGCCTTCAACTCAGGTCATGGTCCCAGGGTCGTGGGATTGAGCCCAGCATCAAGCTCCCTGCTCAGCAGGGGAGTCTGCTTCTCCATCTCCCTCTGGCCCTGATCATGTGTTCTCTCTTGCTCTCTCTCAAATAAATAAATAAAATCTTTTTAAAAATACATGGAAACAAATGAAAATGAAAACACAGTGGTACAAAACCTTTGGGATGCAGTAAAATTGGCCATAAAAGAAGGAAGTACATAGCAATACAGGCCTACTTCCAGAAGCAAGAAAAAAAACTCCAATAAAAAAAAACTAACCTTACACCTAAAGGAACTAGAAAAAGAACAACAAATCAAGCCTAAAGTCAGCAGAAGGAAGAAAATAATAATGATTAGAGGAGAAATAAATAATATAAAAACTAAAATAACCCAATAGAACAGATCAATGAAGCCAGGAGCTGGTACTTTGAAAAAAAATCAATAAAATTGATAAACCTCTAGCCAGACTTATTAAAAGGAAAAGAGGACCCAAATAAATAAAATCACATTAGAAAGGAGAAAGAACAAACAACACCACAGAAATCCAAACAATTATAAGAGAATATTATGAAAAACTATATGCCAACAAATTGGACAACCTGGAAGAAATGGATGAATTCCTAGAAACATATAAACTACCAAAAGTGGAAGAGGAAGAAAGAGAAAACTTGAACAGACCAATAACCACCAAAATAATTGAATTACTAATCAAAAATCTTCCAACAAACAAAAGTCCAGGGCCAGATGGCTTCACAGGGGAATTCTACCAAACATTTAAAGAATAGTTAATACCTTTTCTTCTCAAACTATTCCAAAAAATAGAAAAGGAAGGAAAACTTCCAAATTTATTCTATGAAGCCAGAATTACCCTGATACCAAAACCAGATAGTCTCCACTAAAAAAGAGAAGTGCAGGCCAACATCCCTGATCAACATAGATGCAAAGTTCTCAATATAATACAAGCAAATCAAATCCAACAACACTTTAAAAGAATTATTCACCACAATCAACTGGGATTTATTCCTGTGTTGCAAGAGTGGTTCAATATTTGCAAATCAATCAACATGATACACCACATTTAAAAAAAAAGGATAGGAACCATATGATCTTCTCAATAGATGCAGGAAAAGCATTTGACAAAGTGCAACATCCATTCATAATAAAAACCCTCAACAAAGTAGGGTTAGAGGGACCATACTTCAACATAATAAAGGCTTTATATGAAAAACCCACAGTTAACATCATCCTCAATGGGGAAGAACTGAGAGCTTTTCCTCTATGGACAGGAACAAGATAGGGAAGTTCACTCTCACCACTTTCATTCAACATAGTACTGCAAGTCCTAGCCCCAACAATCAGACAAAAAAGAAATAAAGGGCATCCAAATCAGCAGTGAAGAGGTAAAACTTACACTGTTTGCAGATGACATAATCCCGTACATAGAAAATCCAAAACACTCCACCAAAACCTGCTAAAACTGATAAATAAGTTCAGTAAAGTCACAAGATACAAAATCAATGTACAGAAATCTGTTGCATTTCTATACACCAATACTGAAGCAGTAGAAAGAGAAATTAAGGAATCAACCCCATTTACAATTGCACCAAAAACCATAACATACTTACTAGTAAACCCAAAGAAGTGAAAGACTTGTGCTCTGAAAACTGTAAAATGCTCATGAAAGAAATTGAAGATAGCACAAACAAATGGAAAGACATTCCATGCTCATCGATTGGAAGAACAAATACTGTTAAAATACCTATACTACCCAAAGCAAAGTACACATTTAATGCAATCCTTATCAAAATACCAACAGCATTTTTCACAAAGCTAGAACAAACCATTGTAAAATTTGTATGGAACCACAAAAGACCCTGAATAGCCAAAGCAATCTTGAAAAAGCAAAGCAAAACTGGAGGCATCATAATTCTGGACTTCAAGTTATATTACAAAGCTGAAGTGATCAAGACAGTATGGTACTGGCACAGAAATAGACACATTGATGAATGGAACAGAATAGAAAACCCAGAAATGAACCCACAACTATATGGTCAATCAATCTTCAACAAAGCAGGAAAGAATATCCCATGGGAAAAAGACAGTCTCATCAATAAATGGTGTTGGAAAAACTGGACAGCAACATGCAAAAGAATAAAACTGGACCACTTTCTTATACCATACACAAAAATAAATTCAAAATCACTTGAAGTCTTAAATGTGAGTCCTGAAACCATAAAAATCCTAGAAGAGAACACAGACGATAACCTCTTAGACATCAGCCATACTATCTTCTTTATAGATATGTCTCCTGAGGCAAGGAAAACAAAAGCAAAAATAAACTACTGGGACTTCATTAAGATAAAAAGCTTCTACACCGTGAAAGAAATAATCATCAAAATTAAAAGGCAACCTACAGAATGGAAGAAAATATTTGCTAATGACATATCTGAGAAAGGGTTAGTATCCAAAATATATAAAGAACTCAGAAAATTCAGCACCCAAAAAACAAATAATCTGATTTAAAATGTGCAGAAAACATGAATAGATATTTTTCCAAAGAAGACATATGGATGACTGACAGACCCATGAAAAGATGCTCACTATCACTCATCATCAGGGAAATGCAAATCAAAACTACAGTGAGATATCACATCACACCTTTCAGAATGACTAAAATCAACAACACAAGAAGCAACAGGTGTTGGTGAGAATGTAGTGTAAATGCACTCTTGGTGTAAATGCAAACTGGTGCAGCTACTCAGGAAAACAATATGGAGGTTCCTCAAAATGTTAAAAGTAGGGGCGCCTGGGTGGCTCAGTCATTAAGCGTCTGCCTTCAGCTCAGGTCCTGGGATCAAGCCCCGCATTGGGCTCCCTGCTCCTCAAGAAGCCTGCTTCTCTGTCTCCCACTCCCCCTGCTTGTGTTCCCTCTCTTGCTGTCTCTCTCTGTCAAATAAATAAAATCTTTTTAAAAATGTTAAAAGTAGAACTATCTTACAATCCAGAAATTGCACTACAAATTCAAATACAAATACTAATTCAAAGGGTTACATGAACCCCAATGCTTATAGCAGCATTATCTACAATAGCCAAGATATGGAAGCAGTGCATCAACTGAAAAATGAATAAGGAAGATGTGGTATGTATGTGTGTGTGTGTGTGTGTGTGTGTGTATAATATTGGAATATTTGGAATATTAGCCATAAAGAAGAATGAAATCTTGACATTTGTAACAACATGGATGGAGCCTGAGAGTATTATGTGAAGCAAAATAATTCATTTAGAGAAAGACAAATACCATATGATTTCAGTCATATGTGGAATTTAAGAAACAAAACAAATGAGCAAAGGAAAAAGAGAGAGAAAGAGAGAGAGGCAAACCAAGAAACAAATTCTTAAAACTGTAGAGAACAAACTGATGGTTACAAGAAAGGGAGGTGGGTGGGGGGAATGGGTGAAATATGTCATGGGGATTAAGGCATGAACTTGTTGTGATGGGCACCAGGTGTTGTATGGAAGTGTTGAATCACTGTATTGTACACCTGAAACTAATAATAACTATGTTAACTAACTGGAATTTAAATAAAAACAAAACAAAACCAAAAAAATCTACCAAGGCGGAATCATGAAGAAATAGAAAATGTGAATGATCAGTAACAAGTGAGGCAATTGAATTAGTAATCAAACACTTGGCAACACAGAAAATCCCAGGATTAGATGGTTTCACTGATGAATTCTGGCAAACATTTAAAGCGGAATTAATGCCAAGTCAAACTCTTCCCAAAAATGAAGAAGAAGAAGAAAGAAGAAGGAGGAGGAGGAGGAGGAGAAGGAGGAGGAAAATTCCCAAACTATTTTAGAAAGCCATCATTACCTTAACACCTGTGAGGTAATAGAAACATATATATCGGTGTCTGCCTCTGGTTCTTGATACGGACCTCTGAAACCCTTGTAATTTCCTAAGTGATAAGAGCACCAGGAACATATTTTGTTCTAATATTTGGTCTTTGACCCCAATTCCTGACACAGGGCTCCTGAAACCCTTTAATTTCCAGGGTAATAGGAGTGTCTTTTGTTCTAATGAGGCAACTCTGAATGGGTGGCTGGAGGGCTCCTGGGTGAGGGGTGGTCACTGGAGAGACCAAGCTATGATTAGAAGCTCAGAATTTTCACCTCCCCTATTCTTGTGAGATGAGAGAAGGGCTGAAAATGGAGTTAATGATCAATCATGCCTATGTGATGAAGCCTCCACAAAATCCCCAAAGTACAGGGTTCCAACATCTTTCAGGTTGGTGAACACATGGTGGTGCTGGGAGAGTGGCATGCCCTTTCTCCATACCTTGACTTATATATCTCTTCTGTTTGGCTGTTCCTGGGTTATATACTTTTACAATAAACTGATGATCTATTAAGTAAAATGCTTCTCTGAGTTCTGTGAGGCACTCTAGCAAATTAGTCAAAACCAAGGAAAGGGTCATTGGAAGCCCCAAACTGTAGTATGTTGGTTAGAAGCACAGGTGATAACCTGGGCTTGCAAATGGCATTTGAAGTAGAGGGGTGGGGAGGGGAGTCTTGTCGGACTGAACCTTTAATCAGTGGAATCCGATGCCATCTCCAAGTAAATAGTGTCAGAAATGAGTTGAATTCTTGGACTCCTTACTGGTGTCTAAGAATTTCTTGGTGGTGTAGGGAAATACCTCTACACATTTGATGACCAGAAGGAAGTGTTTTGTGTTAGTAGTAAAGGTGACTCACAGGAAAGACTGTAGGGGAAGAGCTAGGTTTTTCCTTATACAGAGGTAGAAACAGGTTCTTCCATTATTACAACACTGAAGCCAGAAAAAGATACTACAAGAAAAGAAAATTATGGACAAATATCCCTGACTAATATGGATAAAATTTTTTTTCAAAAAAGTACTAGTGGGGTGCCTGGGTGGCTCAGTCAGTTAAGCATCTGCCTTCAGCTCAGGTCATGATCCCAGGGTCCTGGGATCGAATCCTATGTTGGGCTCCCTGCTCAGTGGAGAGCCTGCTTCTCCCTCTCCCTCTGCCCCTCACCCCACTTGTTCTCTCTCTCTTTATCTCAAATAAATAAATAAAATCTAAAAAAAAAATACTAGCGATCTGAATTCAACAGTACATTAAAAGGATCATACACCATGATTAAGTGGGATTTATCCCTGGGATGCAGGATGGCTCAACATAATGCAAATCAATAAATGTGATACACCACATTAATAGAATGAAAAATAAAAACATGTGAGCATCTCAATAGACGCAGAAAAAAATGACAAAATTTAACATCCTTTTATGATAAAGACCCTCAACAAACTGTAGAAGAAACAGGTCTCAACAAAATAAAGGCCATATATGACAAACTCAAAGCCAACTTCATACTCAATGGTGAAAGGTTGAAAGTTTTTCCTCTAAGATCAGGAACAAGATAAGCATGCCTACTCTCACCACCCTTATTCAACATAGTACTGGAAATCTTAAACAGAATGACTAGGCAAAAAGAAAAACTAAAAGGAGTCCAAATAAGAAAGGTAGAACTAAAATTGTCTTTGTTTACAGATAACATGATTTTTTTAAAAGGTTTATTTATTTATTTAAGAGAGAGAAAGCACGTGAGCAGAGGGAGGGGCAGAGGGAAAGGAGAGAATCTCCAGCAGACTCCTCAGTGAGCACAGAGCCTGATGGTGAGGATCCATGCAGGCTCGATCCCAGGACCCTGAGATCATGACCTGAACTGAAATCAAGAGTCAGCCACTTAACCAACTGAGCCACCTAGGTGCCCCCAGATGATATGATTTTATATATAGAAAATCCTAAAGACCTCACCAAAACACTGATAGAACTAATCAGTTAATTTAGTGAAGTTGTAGATTAAAAATCAGCATACAGAAATCAATTGTTTTTATACACTAACAAAACATCTGGAAAAAAAATGATGAAAACAATCCCATTCATAATAGGATCCAAAACAATAAAATATTTAGGAATAAATTTATCAAGGAGGTGAAAGATCTATACACTGAAAACTATAATACTTTAATAAACTGAAGAAAACACAAATAAATGAAAAGACAGCCCATATTTATGGGTCAGAAGATTCAAAGCCATCTATAGATTCAATGAAATCCCTATCAAAATTCCAATGTCATTTTTTGCAGAAATAAAAAAAAATCCTAAAATTTGCATGGAGCCACAAAAGATTCCAAATAGCCAAAATAATCCTGAGAAAGCAGGACAAAGCTAGAGGCATCACATTTCATGATTTCAAACTATACTATACAAATATAATAATCAAAACAGTATAGTACTGGCATAAAAATAGACACAGACCAATGGAACAAAATTGAGAGCCCCAAAGTAAACCCTCACATACACCACCACCTAATATTTGACAAGAGAGCCCAAAATATTCAATGGGAAAAGGATAGCCTCTTTAATAAATGGTGCTGGGGAAACTAGATAACCATATGTAGAAGAATTAAATTGGACACCCATCTTACACTACTCACAAAATTAACTCAAAATGGCTCAAAGACTTAGACATAAGAGCATTTCCAGGCTAAGACACCAAAAAACATAAGAAACAAAAGCAAAAATAAGTAAGTGGGACTGCATCAAACTAAAAAACTTCTGCACAATAAAGGAAATAATCAACAAAATGAAAAGTTAACCTATGGAAAAGGAGAAAATATTTGCAAATCATGTATCTGAAAAGAGGTTACTATCCAAAATATATAAAGAGTTCATTCAACTCAATAACAAAATAAAACAACCTGATTACAAAATGGAGAGAGGAACTGAATAGATATTTTTCCAAAGAAAACATACAAATGGCCAACATATACATGAAAATGTGCTCAATATCATTAATCATCAGGGAAATGCAAATCAAAACCACACTGAGATATCTTACACCTGTTAGAATGGCTATTATTGAAAACACAAGAGATAAGAAATGCTGACTAGTACGTGGAGAAAAGGGAACCCTTGTGCACTGTTGGTGGGAATGTAAATTAGTGCAGCCACTATAGAAAACAGCATGGAGGTTCCTCAAAAAAATAAAAATAGAACTACCATATGATCAAGAAATCTCACTTCTGGGTATATATCCAAAGGAAATGAAATTAGGATCTCAAAGAGATGTCTGCACTCCCATGTTCATTACGGCATTATTCACAACAGCCAAAATATGGAAACAACCTAAGTGTCTGCCTACAGATGAATGGATAAAGAAAATTTGATATATTGAATTCCACACAATAGAATATTATTAGGCCATTTGTGATAACATGGATGGACCCTGAGGGCATTATGCTAAATGAAATAAGTCAGACAGAGAAAGACAATTACTGTGATCACACTCATATGTGGAATCTAAAAACATTGGACTCAGAAAAAGATAGTAGGAGTAGCAATTACCAGGGGCTAAGGGGTGAAAGAAACAGAGAGATATTGGACAAAGAGTTGCTATCAAGTACAGTTTTAATGCTTTAACCAGAAAAATATAACAAAATGGTAATTATGTGAGATGTAACTAACCTGTAATACTTGAAAGTATTAGAATTAGAATAACAGTAGTGTTAACCATATTCACATTGTCGTGCAAGTTCTCTAGAACATTTTCATCTTGAAAACCTGAAACCCATTTCTTGTCTCCCAGCTCCCAGCAACCACCATTCTAGTTTTTGTTTACATTAGATTGACCACTTTAGATACTTCACATAAGTGGAATCATACAATATTTGTCTTTTTAAATGTCCTCAAGATTCATCCATATTGCAGCATGTGACAGGATTTCCTTCTTTTTAAGGCTGAGTGATACTCTATTTTATGTATATATCACATTTTGTTTATCTATTCATCCATTGATGGACATTTGGGTTGCTTCCACTTCTTGACTATGAATATAGTCATAGTCATGACTATGAATATGGCTGTAAAATATTTCTCTGTGATCCTGTTTTCAATTCTTGTGGATATGTACCCAGAACTGGAATTGCTGAATCATCTGGTAGTTCTTTTTTTTTTTAATTTTTAGGGGAATTTCCATACTGTTTCCATAGTGGCTGCATGTTCCCTCCAACTGTGCACAAGGATGCACATAAGCTTTTGGGTCATTTGTATATCTTCTTTGGAGAAATGTCTATCAAGTCCTTTGCCCATTTTTAAACTGGGTTGTTTGGGTGGTTTTTGTTGTTGAGTTGTAGGTGTTCTTTATATATTCTGGATATTAACCCCTTATCAGATATATGATTCATAAATATTTTCTCCCATTCCATAGATTGCTTTTTCACTCTGTTGATTACTTTCTTTGATGCTCAGAAGTTTTTACATTTGATATACAAATGGCCAGTAAGCACATGAAAAAAATGCTCAACATCAGTAATCATTAATACAAACCAAAACTACAGTGAGATACCACCTCACACCCATTAAGATTGTTACTATCAAAAAAAAAAAAACACAGAAAATAACAAGTGTGGGTGAGGAATTGGAGAAATTGTAACCTTTGTGTATTGTTGGTGGGAATATAAAATGATGTAGCTGCTTTGGAATAAAAGAAAAAGAGTTATCATATAATCCAACAATCACACTTCTGGGTATATATGTAAAAAAATTGAAAGCAGTATCTTTTTTTAAAAAAGATTTTATTTATTTATTTGAGAGAGAGAGTGAGTGAGAGAGAGAGAGTGAGTAAGCACAAGCAGGGGGAGGGAGAGGGAGAAGCAGACTCCCCATTGAGCAGGGAGTCCAACACAGGGCTCAACCCCAGGACCCTGGGATCATGATCTGAGCCGAAGGCAGATGCTTAGCCAACTGAGCCACCCAAGCACCCTGAAAGCAGGGTTTGAGTTCATTTTTGCATATGTTGTTAGGCAAGGGCCCAACTTCATTCTTTTGCATGTCGATATCTAGTTTTCCCAGCACCATTTGTTGAAGACACTGTATGATGAGTGGTTTTTTATTAAAAATATTTTCATATTATGTTATGTAACTTGAAAGTTGCTAAGAGAGATCTTAAATGTTCTCACCACAACAAAGAAATGGTAATTATGTGAGGTGATGGAAGTATTAACTAACCATATTGTGGTAATCATTTCACAATAAATATAAGTGTATCCAATCATCACATTGTATACCTTAAACTTGCACAATGTTATATGTCAATTATATCTCAATAAAACTGGGGAAAAAAGAAAACTTCATAGATTTTCACAAAAAATCATGATCTATAAAAGAAAAAACTTGATAAATTGTACTTCATCCAAATTGAAAACTTTCGCTCTATTCAAAATCCTGTTGAGAAGTTTAAAAGACAAGATGCAGATTGGGAAAATATATTTGCAAACCACAAATCCAACAAAGGACTAGTATCTAGAATATATAAAGAACTCAACAGTAATAAGGCAAATAGCCCAATTAGAAGATGCACAAAAGACATGAAGAGATACTTTATCAATATAGATAGCAAATTAGCACATGAAATGTATTCAACATTACTAGCCACCAGAAAAATGCAAATTAAGACTACAATGAAATATCACTATACACATATCAGAATAAGCAAAGCAAGTCTCAATAAATTTTTTAATGGACACATATTTTGCTTACTATTTCTTAATTTATTTTATTTTATTTTATTTTATTTTATTTTTGTTGTTTCTGCCTGATGTTTATTTGGCTCTTTCAGAAATCTGACAAACTTAGTCTTTCAGTCCTTTTAGAGAGTTGGGGAGGAGGGAGAGAGAGAATGTTAAGCAGTCTCCATGCCCAGTGCAAGCCTGATGCAGGGCTCAATCTCACAACCCTGAGATCATGACCTGAGCCAAAATCAAGAATTGGATGCTTAACCAACTGAGCCACCCAGGCTCCCCTGTCTCAATTAATTTTAAAAGATTCAAGTCATACAAAGTACATTCTCTGACTAAAATGGAATTAAATTAGAAATCAATAGTAGGGGGCGCCTGGGTGGCTCAGTCATTGGGCGTCTGCCTTCAGCTCGAGTCATGATCTGGGGGTCCTGGGATCGAGCCCTGCATAGGGCTCCCTGCTCAGTGGGAAGCCTGCTTCTCCCTCTCCCACTCCCCCTGCTTGTGTTCCCTCTCTCGCTGTCTCTGTCTCTCTGTCAAATAAATAAATAAAATCTTTGAAAAAAAAGAAATCAATAACAGAAGATTTCTGGAAAATCCACAAATACTTGGCAACTAAATAACGTACTTCTAAGTAACTCAAAGATCAAAGAAATCAAAAGGGAAATTAGAATGTATTATACACTAAATGAAAACAAAAATACAACAACAAAACTTGTGGGATGCCACTAAAGCAGTATTTCTTGGGGGAAATTTTATAGCACTAAAGGTCTATCTTAGAAAAGAAGAATGACCTCCAATACAATAACCTTAATTTCCACCTTAAGAAACTAAGAAGAAAGAGAGCAAATTAAATCTAAAGTAAGTGAATGAAAGATAGAATAAGGATTAAGTGTAAAAATCAGTGAAACAATAAACACTAGAACAATAGAGAAATCAGTGAAAGAAAAAGGTGTTTCTTGTTGAGACCATGAATATAATTGATAGAATTTTGGCCAGACTTATTAGGAAAAATGGGAAAAGATACAAATCACTAATATCGGGAATGAGACTGATGTTACTAAAGATTCTGCAAGTATTGAAAGGATAAAAAAGGAATATTATGAATAACTTTATGACAATGGATTCAACAATTTAGATGAAATAGACAAATTCCAGGGCACCTGGGTGCCTCAGTTGATTGAGCATTGGCTCAGGTCATGATCTGAGGGTGGGATCCAGCCCCACACTGAGCGTGGAGCCTGCTTGAGATTCTTTCCTCCCTCCCTCTCCCTCCCCCTCTGCTCCTCCCACCTTTCATGCATGTGCTCTCTCTTAAATAAATAAATAAATAAATAAATAAATAAATAAATAAATAAAACACAAACAAATAAAATCCTTTTAAAAATAGATTCCTTGAAAGACACAAATAATTAAGCTCATTGTTTCACTGTGATCTCATCTGGAGCTTGAGGTCTCTTCCAAGCTCACTAGTTGTTGGCAGAATTCAATTCTTTGCAGTTGTAAAACTGGGATTTTAGTTTCTTGCTGGCTCTTGGTTGGAGGTGACTCTCAGCTGCTAGAGGCTAACCTCACATCTTAGCCATATTGCCTCTCACAACATGGTACCTTATTTCTTCAAAACCAGCAGAATATCTGTCTCCAGCTCTGCTAAGACAGAATATCATCACAAGAGTGACTATCCCATCACCTTTGCAATGTAATATAAACTAATCAAGGTAGTGAATGTCACATCATATTCACAAATCTCTCCCACACGTAAGGGAAGGGGATTATACAAGACATGTATACCAGGAAGAAGACTCTTGGGGATCATCTTAGAATTCTGCCTACTACAATCAATCAGGAAGAAATACATAAACTGAATAGCTCTATATCCAATTTTAAAAATCAAACCTGTAGTTAATAACCTTCTTGCAAAGAAAACTCCATTCAGGCTAGATGGCTTCACTGAAGAATTATTCCAATAATTTGAGAAAATAATAATGCGAATCCTACACAAATGTCAAGAAAATTTTAAATGAGGTAATAATGAACCCTGATGTAAACTGTAGGCTTTAATTAAGAGTAATGTATCAAAGGGTGCCTGGCTGCTCAGTTGGTAGAGCATGTGACTCTTGATCTCGGGGTCATGAGTTTGAGCTCCACGTTGGGAGTAGAGTTTACTTTTTTAAAAAATGGTAATAAATTCAAAGGGATACATGTGCCCCAAATCTTTATAGCAGCATTATCTACAATAGCCAAATTATGGAAACAGCCCAAATGTCCATTGACTGATAAATGGATAAAGAAGATGTGGTGTATACTATCTTGGCCATCATGATGACTTATAGTTAAACCCCAATGAAAATGACTTTTAAAACAACTTGGGATAAATTAGAAGACATTACACATCCACCACAAAATATAAATAGCTTAAAGTTGCATCTTTGCTATCAGCAGGTACCAGTTGTAAATAAGAATGAACTAAGGGCCAAAATGCTAAACCAAAAATGAAGCAGCTATGTGTAGTAATTACTATTTTAAACTATAACTGAACATTGTGGCTTCATATGTATTATTTTACACTGTACTCTTCCCATAAAGTCCCATGGTATGGACTTTAATAAGAGAAATTTCATAATTTTTAATATTGCAAAATGAGAATGAACAGTGTATTCTAGAAAGCAGTATACTAACTGAAGAGAATGCTTATATATATTAAGATACAGCTTTAAACCTTTCTCTCTAATGCCTTAACTGTCAAATAATTAAAACTTTTAAAAGCATAGGATTATAGTAAGCATGCTGGATTGAGAGGTAACATTGAAGCAGAGCAGGTAGTGATGCTGTCATACGTGTTTAGCTGTGTTTATGCTACAAAAGTGCAATATTAGACACTAGCTAGCTGGTAACTCCAAAGAGCAAAGCAGGATTTGATTAACTAAATGCACATGAGTCTTTAAGTTACTCCTATTGTCCTTGGCTTGGATGCAATGCCATGCAGATTTATGTGGCTGCTATTTTTATTTACTTTTATTAACATCTTGAATGGAGAACCAAAATTCTCTCTTCACCTTACCAGCAATGGCCCTTTAACTGCAGTAGGAAAAACGAAAAAACAAAAAACCATTTTGTGTGAAAATTGGTGACAACTGGCACTAAAGATCAGAAAAAGAGTTTGTTGATATCTGATGTCTTAAAGATGCTGTCTGCTCAAAGCTCTGAAAGACTTTAAGATGGAAAATAATACTACAACACTACTGAGTTTTCATAGAATTGTTACATTTTATAATAAAACACACCTGTTTAATCTAAAAAAAAACGATGTGGTGTATATAAATACAATGGAATATTACTCAGCCATAAAGAATGAAATCTTGTCATTTGTGATGATGTGCATGAAGCTAGAGAATATTATGTTAAGTGAAATAAGTTAAAGATAAATATCATATGCTCTAACTCATGTGGAATTTAAGAAACAAAACAAATAAGCATAGAGAAATAGAGGCAAACCAAGAAACAGACCCTTTTTTCCTTTTCTCTTCCAAAATTTATTTATTTATTTATTTATTTATTTATTTTTATTATGTTCAATTAGTCAGCATATAGAACATCATTAGTTTTTGATGTAGTGTTTAGTGCTTCATTAGTTGCGTGTAACACCCAGTGCTCATCACATCATGTGTCCTCTGTAATACCCATCACCCAGTTACCCTATCTCCCATTCCCCTCCCTTCTGTAACCCTCAGTTTGGTTTCCGGAGTCCAGAGTCTCTCATGGTTTGTCTCCCTCTCTGATTTCTTCCCATTCAGTTTTCCCTCCCTTCCCCTGTGGCCCTCTGCCCTATGCCTTATGTTCCACATATGAGTGAAACCATATGATAATTGTCTTTCTCTGCTTGACTTATTTCACTTAGTATAATACCCTCCAGTTCCATCCATGTCAAAGTAAATGGTAGGCACTCATCCTTTCTGATGGCTGAGTAATATTCCATTGTAGATATGAACCACATCTTTATCCATTCGTCTGTTGAAGGGCATCTTGGCTCTTTCCACAGTTTGGCTATTGTGGACATTGCTGCTATGAGCATTGGGGTGCATGTTCCCCTTCTTTTCACTACATCTGTATCTTTGGGGTAAATATCCAGTAGTGCAGTTGCTGGGTCATAGGGTAGCTCTGTTTTTAACATCTTGAGGAACCTCCATACTGTTTTCCAGAGTAGCTGTACCAGCTTGCATTCCCACCAACAGTGTAATAGGGTTCCCCTTTCTCTGCATCCTCACCAACACTTGTTGTTTCCTGCCTTGTTAATTTTTGCCATTCTAACAGGGGTAAGGTGGTATCTCATTGTAGTTTTGATTTGTATATCCCTGATGACAAGTGATGTGGAGCATTTTTTTTCATGTATCTGTTGGTCATTTGTATGTCTTCTTTGGAGAAGTGTCTGTTCATGTCTTCTGCCCATTTCTTGACTGGATTATTTGTTTTTTTGGTTGTTGAGTTTGAGAAGTTCTTTATAGATCTTGGATACCAGCCCTTTATCCATAATGTCATTTGCAAATATCTTCTCCCATTCCGTGGGTTGCCTCTTAGTTTTGTTGACTGTTTCTTTTGCTGTGCAAAAGCTTTTTATCTTGATGAAGTCCCCAAAGTTCATTTTTGCTTTTGTTTCCCTTGCCTTTAGAGACATGTCTTGAAAGAGGTCGCTGTGGCCAATGTCAAAGAGGTTACTGCCTGTGTTCTCCTCTAGGATTTTGATGGATTCCTGTCTCACATTTAGGTCTTTCATCCATTTTGAATTTATCTTTGTGTATGGTGTAAGAGAATGGCCCAGTTTCATTCTTCTGGATGTGACTATCCAATTTTCCCAGCACCATTTATTGAAGAGACTGTCTTTTTTCCATTGGATATTCTCTTTCCTGCTTTGTCGAAGATTAGTTGACCATAAGGTTGAGGGTCCATTTCTGGGCTCTCTGTTCTGTTCCATTGATCTATGTGTCTGTTTTTGTGCCAGTACCATGCTGTCTTGCTGATCACAGCTTTGTAATATAGCTTGAAGTCAGGCACTGTGATGCCCCCAGCTTTGGTTTTCTTTTTCAACAATCCCCTGGCAGTTTGGGGTCTTTTCTGGTTCCATACAAATTTTAGGATTGTTTGTTTCAGCTCTGTGAAAAACGTTGATGGTATTTTGGTAGGAATTGCCTTGAAAGTGTAGTTTGCTCTGGGCAGCATAGACATTTTCACAATGTTTATTCCTCCAATCCATGAGCATGGAATGTTTTTCCATCTCTTTGTGTCTTCCTCAAATTCTTTCATAAGTGTTCTGTACTTTCTAGAGTATAGATCCTTCACCTCTTTGGTTAGGTTTATTCCTAGGTATCTTATGGGTTTTGGTGCAATTGCAAATAGGATAGACTCCTTAATTTCTCTTTCTTCAGCCACATTGTTAGTGTGTAGAAATGCAACTGATTCCTGTGCATTGGTTTTGTATCCTGCCACGTTGCTGAATTGTTGTATGAATTCTAGCAATTTGGAGGTAGAGTCTTTTGGGTTTTCCACATAAAATATCATGTCATCTGTGAAGAGAAAGGGTTTGGCTTCTTCTTTGCCAATTTGAATGCCTTTCATTTCTTTTTTGTGGTCTGATTGCTGAGGCTGGGACTTCTAGCACTCTGTTGAACAAAACTGGGGAGAGTGTTGAACAATAGTGGTGAGAGTGGGCATTCCTGTTGTGTTCCTGACCTTAAGGAAAAAGAAAGGGTACTCTTCTTTTAGCAACAAAATGCAACAACTTGTGCAGTGTTTCTGCCTAGGGAAGCCCATTGAAGACACAATACTGGAGGGTTTCATTGGGAGCTGGTCATGTAGGTACCTTTTGCCTTGCACATACTAAAATTGTAGACTCCCAGAAGGACAGTATAGTCAATATAAACCTTATGTTATCATTTGTACAAATAGTCTAGGCACAGTGAGCCATTTTAATCAGTTTTGGAAAAGCCAAGTGGGAAGCTCAATTTTTTTTTTTTTATCTCCACCATCCAGTAATGAGCCACCTAACTGATGGTAGCACTGGAGATCATGTAGAATGCCTGGACTTTCGCCCCTACCTGGTAATAATGAGGTTCCCTTCCCTCTCTCCTTTGGAGTGATATCAGAGAGAACTAGGAAAGAGGCAGGATTTTCATCATAATCCAGAAGTAACAAGAACATCCCCACCATGGTGTCCATAGAGAAGACATGAGAAGCTAGAACACTTATCACTATCCATCAGTAATGAGGCTATCCCCCACCCTTTGCCAATGGAGGCCAACTGGGGAAGTGGGACTTCTATTTACATCCACCTGGAAGTAATGAGGCACTACCTTACTTCCCCTGCAAGAGTGATGTCAGAGAAAGCTAGCTACAATAGCAGGTTTTTAATAATATCCAGGGTCCATAGCATGAACATTTCCAGATTTCAAACTAAAATTAGTCATCAAACTAAGAAATAGGAAGATTTCAAAGTGAATGAAAAAGACAATCAACAGATGCCTATACCTAGATGACAGAAATGTTAAAATTGTCTGACAAAAATTTTAAAGCAGTCATGATAAAAACACTTCAATGAGAAATGACAAACATGTGAAACACATGAAAAATAGAAAATTTCAACAAAGAAATTTAAGACATATAGAAGAGCAAAATGGAATTTTATTCCCCTCCCCCCCCAAAAAAAACCCAAACTGTAACTAAAAGAACTCAGTAGATGGACTCAACAACAAAATGATAGGGCCAGAGGAAAGAATCAGTGACCTGGAAGATAGAACAATAGAAATTATTTAGTCTGAACAACAGAGAGAACATATACTGAAAAAAAAAAAAAGAAAAGAGCCTCAGGGACATGGAAGACTATGAGAAAAGATCTAACATTTGTGTCATCAAAATCCCAGAGGGAGAAGTGAGAGAGGGTGAGGCTGAATATATACTCAAAGAAAGTATGACTGAAAACTTCTCAAATTTGGAGAAAGGCATAGACCTACAGATCCAAAATCAGAACAAACCCCAAAGAGGAAAACCCCAAAAAAATCTTCACAAAGACACATGCTAGTCTTCTTTTCTTTTTTTTTTTTTTAAGATTTTATTTATTTATTTGACAGAGAGACTGCGAGAGCAGGAACACAAGCAAGGGAAGTGGGAGAGGGAGAGAGAGAAGCAGACTTCCCGCTGAGCGGGGAGCCCAATGCGGGGTTCGATCCCAGGACCCTGGGATCATAACCTGAGCTGAAGGCAGACAGTTAACCAACTGAGCCACCCAGGTGCCCCTAATCTTCTGAAAACTAAAGATGAAGAAAAAAATCTTGAAAGCAGCCAAATAAAAACAGTATCTTACCTATGGTGGAACAATGATTTGAATGACAGTGGATTTCTCATCAGAAACATAGAGGTGAGAAAGAAGTGACACAACGTTTTTTGGGTTCTGAAAGAACTGTCAACACAGAATCCTATGCTCACTTTTGGAATAAAAGGGAAATCAAGACTTTCTCAGATGAAGGAAAACTAAGACTATTTGTCAATGGCAAATCCACCCTGAAGAGTGTCTAAGGGAAATTCTGTAACCAGAATGGAAATAATAAGAACACTTGGAACATCAGGAAAGTAGAAAGAACATGGTAAGCAGAATGAGTAAATATAATACTTTTCTCTCTCCTCCTGAGTTTTTAAAATTATGTTTGGTTGTTGAAACAAAAAATATGATACTGCCTGATGTTATTCTAAATGTATGTAGAAGATATATTTAAGATATGTATATATATAATAAACAAAGGGTGAGTAATAGGACATTAAAGAAGGTATGACTTCTATCCTTCACTCAAGATGGTAAAATGAGGACATCAGTAGACTGTGATAAGCTATGCATATATAATGTAATACCCAGAGTAACCACAAATAAAACTATACAAAGAAATGAACTTTAGAAGACTATAGTTAAGGGGTGCCTGGGTGGCTCAGTTGGTTAAGCATCTGCCTTTAGCTCAGGTCATGATCCCAGGGTCCTGGTATTGAGCCCAGCATCAGGCTCCTTGCTCAGCAGGGGAGTCTGCTACTCCCTCTCCCTCTACCCCTCCCCCTGCTCTCATGCTCTTTCTCTCACTCACTCTCTCTCTCAAATAAATAAAATCTTAAAAAATAAAATAAAAGACTATAGATAAATACAAATAGAATTCTTTTAAAAAATATTTCATTTATTTATTTGTCAGAGAAAGAGAACACAAGAAGGGGAAGTGGCAGGCAGAGGGAGAAGCAGGCTCCTTGCTGAGCAAGGAGCCTGATGTGGACTGCATCCCAGGATGCTGGGATCATGGCCTGAGCCAAAGGCAGCTGCCCAACTGACTGAGCCACCCAGGCCTCCCTATGAATAGAATTCTAAAAATGTTTCTAGGTATTCACATGAAGGCAAGGAAAAGAAAACAGAAAAAGGAAAATGAAGGAGACAAACATAAAACAAAAATGGCATAATTATGTGCTAAAATAATAATTGCAGGAAATATAAATGGTCTAAATATACCAATTAAAAGACAGATTGGTAGAGTGGATTAAAAAACATTATCCAACTATATGCTATCTAAAAGAAACTTACTTCAAATATAAACATAAAGTCAGGTTGAAAGGAAAAGGACGGAAAAAGATATGTGATGCAAACATTAACCAAGGGGAAGGAGGATACTTTACATTATCATATAAAGTAGATTTCAGAGCAAAAAACATATCGGAGACATTATATAATGATAAAAATGTCAATCCATCAAGAAGACATAGCAGTCCTAAATGTTATGCACCCAAAAATAGAGCTGCAAAATATGTGAAGTGAAAACTGGTAGAACTGGAAGTAGAAATATAAAAATCCAAAATTATGCTTGGGGACTTCAAAGCTCCTCTCTAAACAACTGATAAGATAACTAGACAGAAAATCAGTTAGAATATACAATAACTAAAAAATACTATCAACCAACACAATCTAATTGGCATTTATAGAACAATCCACTCAAAAGGAGCAAAAATACACATTCTTTTCAAGTGCCTATGGAACATATAACAAGATAGACCATATCCTGGGCCATAAGATAAACCTCTACATATTTATAGAACTGAAATCATACAGACCATGTTTCATAGCACAATAAAATCAAACTAAAAATCATTAACAGAAAAACAAGAGGAAAATCTCCAAATACTTGAAAACTAAATGACACAATTTTAAATAACCCATGAATCAAAGAGGAAGTCTCAAGGGAAATAAAAAAAAATACACGGCACTGAATGAAAATGAAAACACAACATATCGAAGTTTGTAGAATGAAGATAAAAGAATGCTGAGTGGGAAATTTATAGCACTAAGTGCATACATTTATGAAGAAGAAAAGTCTTAAATCAGTAATTTATGCTTTCACCTCAAGAATCTAGGGAAAGAAGACCAAAATAGGCCCAAAGCAAGCAGAAGAAAGGAAATAATAAAGTACAGAAATCAATGAAACTGAAAATAAGAAAATGATGGAGACTATAGGTAAATACGAATAGAATTCTTTTTTTAAGATTTTATTTATTTATTTATTTTAAGATTTATTTAAGAGAGAGTGAGAGCGAGTGTGAGTGGGGGGAGGGGCAGAGAGGGGATGGAGAGGGAGAGAATATCAAGCAGACTTCGCACTGAATGCAGAGCAGACTCGGCTCAATCTCAGGACCCTGAGATCATGACCTGAGCCAACCAACTTTTAATGAAGTGCAATTCATCAGTTTGTTCTTTTATGGGTTGTACTTTTGGTGTGGTATAAGAAATCGTTGCCTAACACCAGGTCACACAGATTTTTTCCCCCATTTTTTTTTTCCTAGAAATTTTATAGGTTTAGATTTAACACTTAGGTCTATGATCTATTTTGTATTGATTTTTATATATGTGTTACAAGCTATGGATTGAAATTTATTTTTTGTATATGGGTATCCAATTGCTCCATCACCATTCATTGAAAGGACTCTTCTTTCTTCACTGAATTACTTTTGAAACATTTTCATATGTCCAAACATGCCAGTTGTCCATATATATGTGGATCTATTTCTGGACCTTCTATTCTGTTCCATTGATCTATTTGTCAACCTTTACACCACTATCACACTGTCTTCATTAATGTAGTTTGATAAAAATCTTGAAATCAGTGTTTCATCCTGCATTTTTATTCTTTTTCAAATTTGTTTTGGGATTTTAGGTCCTTTTTATTTCCATATGAATTTTAGAATCAGTTTGTCAATTTTTACAAGATTTTGCTGGGATTTTGATTGCTATTTTATTGAATCTATAGATCAATTTGAAAAGAGTTGACATCTAACATTATTGAATCCTCCAAACCATGAACACAGTATATTTCTCAATTTATTTAGATCTTCCTTAATTTCTCAGTAATGTTTTATAGTTTTCATTGTACAGGTCTTTTGCATCTTTTGTCAGATTTATCCCTGGTTTTTCAAAAATTTTGATGCTATTGTAAATGATGCTGTTTTTTAAAATTTAAAATTCTAATTGTTGTTACTATGTAGAAAAAACAATTGATTATTTTATACTGCAAGCTTGCTAAACTGATTTATTAGTTCTAGTAGATTTTTTGTAGATTTCATCAGATTTTCCACATAGATAATCATATAACCTATAAATAAATGCAATTTTACTTCTTTCCTTCCAATCTGGGAGTCTTTTTTCCTCTTCCTTATCTAATTGCACTGGCTAGAATGTCCAGTATTGAATCAAGTGGTGAAAGCAGACATTCTTGCTTTATTCCTGATTTTAGGGGAAGCACATTCAGTCTTTCATCATTAAATATGATGTTTGCTGTAGGTTTTTTGTAGAGGCCTTTTATCATGTTGAGGAAGTTCCCTTCAATTGTTTCTTTGTTGAAAATTTTTATCTGGAATGGATGTAGGCTTTCTCAAAAGATTTTTCGTGTCTATTGAGATGGCCGTATGGTTTTTCATTTTTAGTCTGTAAATATGGTGAATTTCTTTAATTGATTTCTAAATGTTAAAACAAACTTGCATTTCTGGGATATGCCCCACCTGGTCATAATGTGTTATTATTTTTATATATTGTTGGATTTGATTTGCTAAAATTTCTTTTTTTATTTTTGACATCCAAATTCATAAGGGATATTGGTTTGTAGTTTTCTTTTTTTTTTAAGATTTTATTTATTTATTTGATAGAGAGAGAGACAGTGAGAGAGGGAACACAAGCAGGGGAAGTGGGAGAGGGAGAAGCAGGCTTCCCGCTGAGCAGGGAGCCTGATGCGGGGCTCGATCCCAGGACTCTGGGATCATGACCCGAGCCAAAGGCAGACGCTTAACGACTGAGCCACCCAGGCGCCCCTTGATTTGTAGTTTTCTTAATGTCTTTTTTTTTGGTTTTGGTGTCAGAGTAAATCTACTGTCATAGAATGAATTGAGGAATATTCCCTAATTTTAATATTTGTTTGTTTGTTTAAAGATTTTAGTTTTTGGAGAACTTTCAAATTTATACGAAAAAATTGAGCAGAAAGTACAGAGTTCCCATAACCACTCTCTGCCCCTCCCCTGAAGTTTCCCCTATTATCATCTTGCATTAACGCAGTAATGTTTGTTATAATTAGATTAGCCAATATTGATATATTACTATTTTTAAAGTTTTTATTTAAATTCCAGTTAGTTAACATACAGTGTAATATTAGTTTCAGGTGTACAATTTAATGATTCAACATTCCCATACAAAACAGTGTGCTCATCACTCTATTTAACCCATCCCACACCCACCTCCCCTCTGATAACCATCAGTTTGTTCTCCATAGTTAAGAATCTGTTTCTTGACAGAAGGAAAACTTCCAAACTCCTTCTATGAGGCCAGCATTACCCTGATCCTAAAACCAGGCAAAGACCCCATCAAAAAGGAGAATTACAGACCAATATCCCTGATGAACATGGATGCCAAAATAGTAAACAAGATCCAAGCCAATAGGATCCAACAGTACATTAAAAGAATTATCCACCATGACCAGGTGGGATTTGTTCCTGGGATGCAAGGGTGTTTCAACATTCACAAATCAATCAACATGATAGAGCACATTAAAAAAGAAAAAACAAGAACCATATGATCCTCTCAATTGATGCAGAAAAAGCATTTGGCAAAATGCAACATTCTTTCCTGATTAAAACTCTTCAAAGTGTACGGATAGAGGGAACATACCTCAATATCATAAAAACCATCTACAAAAAACCCACAGCGAATATCATTCTCAACGGGGAAAAACTGAAAGATTTTCCCTTACGCTCAGGAACACAACAGGGATGCCCACTCTCACCAGTTTTGTTCAAAATAGGGCTAGAAATCCTAGCCTCAGCAATCAGACCACAAAAAAGAAATGAAAGGCATTCAAATTGGCAAAGAAGAAGCCAAACTCTTTCTCTTCACAGATGACATGATATTTTATGTGGAAAACCCAAAAGACTCTACCTCCAAATTGCTAGAATTCATACAACAATTCAGCAACGTGGCAGGATACAAAACCAATGCACAGGAATCAGTTGCATTTCTACACACTAACAATGTGGCTGAAGAAAGAGAAATTAAGGAGTCTATCCTATTTGCAATTGCACCAAAACCCATAAGATACCTAGGAATAAACCTAACCAAAGAGGTGAAGGATCTATACTCTAGAAAGTACAGAACACTTATGAAAGAATTTGAGGAAGACACAAAGAGATGGAAAAACATTCCATGCTCATGGATTGGAGGAATAAACATTGTGAAAATGTCTATGCTGCCCAGAGCAAACTACACTTTCAAGGCAATTCCTACCAAAATACCATCAACGTTTTTCACAGAGCTGAAACAAACAATCCTAAAATTTGTATGGAACCAGAAAAGACCCCAAACTGCCAGGGGATTGTTGAAAAAGAAAACCAAAGCTGGGGGCATCACAGTGCCTGACTTCAAGCTATATTACAAAGCTGTGATCAGCAAGACAGCATGGTACTGGCACAAAAACAGACACATAGATCAATGGAACAGAACAGAGAGCCCAGAAATGGACCCTCAACCTTATGGTCAACTAATCTTCGACAAAGCAGGAAAGAGAATATCCAATGGAAAAAAGACAGTCTCTTCAATAAATGGTGCTGGGAAAATTGGATAGTCACATCCAGAAGAATGAAACTGGGCCATTCTCTTACACCATACACAAAGATAAATTCAAAATGGATGAAAGACCTAAATGTGAGACAGGAATCCATCAAAATCCTAGAGGAGAACACAGGCAGTAACCTCTTTGACATTGGCCACAGCGACCTCTTTCAAGACATGTCTCTAAAGGCAAGGGAAACAAAAGCAAAAATGAACTTTGGGGACTTCATCAAGATAAAAAGCTTTTGCACAGCAAAAGAAACAGTCAACAAAACTAAGAGGCAACCCACGGAATGGGAGAAGATATTTGCAAATGACATTATGGATAAAGGGCTGGTATCCAAGATCTATAAAGAACTTCTCAAACTCAACAACCAAAAAAACAAATAATCCAGTCAAGAAATGGGCAGAAGACATGAACAGACACTTCTCCAAAGAAGACATACAAATGACCAACAGATACATGAAAAAAAATGCTCCACATCACTTGTCATCAGGGATATACATATCAAAACTACAATGAGATACCACCTTACCCCTGTTAGAATGGCAAAAATTAACAAGGCAGGAAACAACAAGTGTTGGTGAGGATGCAGAGAAAGGGGAACCCTATTACACTGTTGGTGGGAATGCAAGCTGGTACAGCTACTCTGGAAAACAGTATGGAGGTTCCTCAAGATGTTAAAAACAGAGCTACCCTATGACCCAGCAACTGCACTACTGGATATTTACCCCAAAGATACAGATGTAGTGAAAAGAAGGGGAACATGCACCCCAATGCTCATAGCAGCAATGTCCACAATAGCCAAACTGTGGAAAGAGCCAAGATGCCCTTCAACAGACGAATGGATAAAGATGTGGTTCATATCTACAATGGAATATTACTCAGCCATCAGAAAGGATGAGTGCCTACCATTTACTTTGACATGGATGGAACTGGAGGGTATTATACTAAGTGAAATAAGTCAAACAGAGAAAGACAATTATCATATGGTTTCACTCAGATGTGGAACATAAGGCATAGGGCAGAGGGCCACAGGGGAAGGGAGGGAAAACTGAATGGGAAGAAATCAGAGAGGGAGACAAACCATGAGAGACTCTGGACTCCGGGAACCAAACTGAGGGTTTCGGAAAGGGAGGTTGGTGGAGAGATGGGGTAACCGGGTGATGGGCATTAAGGAGGGCACGTGATGTAATGAGCACTGCATGTTATACGCAACTAATGAAGCACTGAACACTACATCAAAAACTAATGATGTACTCTATGTTGGCTAATTGAATTTAAATAAAATTTAAAAAAAAGAATGCTCTCTGTGTTACTGCTAATAGGAGGAAAAGAGCACAAGGATTCCTACACAGAGATTCCTCCAGACTTCACCTGGTTCTTTTCCCATAATGATTATGCTATATATCCTTAGTACATCACTATAGTAAATCTTAGTTATGATTAAAACTCTATGCTGTGTCCTCTGCATCCTTCTAGTAAATCTCCAAATGTGAGGTGGCCTTGGAGACCCACTTTGGAAAACAGTCTGGTAGTTACTTGTAAGTACAACATACACCAACATACATCAAATCATTCCACTCCTAGATATTTACTAAAGAAAATTGAAAACATATATTCATACAAACATTTCTACATAAATGTTCATAGCAAAATTCTTAATAGCTCAAACTCTAAACAACCCACAAGTCTATCACCAAATGAATGATAGCAAAACTACAGAATACCTCAGCAACAAAAATGATTACAAAGCAACATGAAAAAACTCTTGCAGGTGATGGGTATGTTTATTATCTTGATTGTGGTGATGAATTCATTGTATATCATGTCAAAACATCACATTGTATACTTTAAATGTGTGCTGTTTATTGTATGTCAGCTGAACCTCAAAAGGACATATGCTTTGTTTGTTGTATATATTTTATGAATATTCTTTATCTACTCAATATTTAATAAATCAATTCAAAAGTGCATATTTTTGCCCCATTAATTATTCTTCCTGGAAATAAATGAACATATATAAACATACAAGAATGTTCATTTATGAGTATATTTAAAGACATTTGCCACAGGTTTATTTACATAAGTGGGAAATTGGAAATATCTTAAATATCTATCAAGTAATGTGCAGAACAACAATAGATATGTATACTCTTAATATACAGTAAGTTCTTAAAAATCAGTAAGAAAAAGAACCCAGTAAAAATGGGGTAAAATACTTGACAGTCAACTCACAGAAAACAGTCTAAATGGTCAACTAGTATATATAAAACATTCAACTTCACTTGTAAGTACAAAATTGCAAATTAAAGCATAATGAAACATAATTTTCTAATTTGAAAGATAAAAATTTGATAGTTCTCATTATTGATGAGGAAACAGATAACCAGAGACTCTCATATAAAGCTGGTTCTATAAAGGACTACATTAAAATGTCAAGCATCTGTTTATTCAAAAGAAGTGCTTAAGACTGTGAAAAAGGAACTCACTGATTCAGAGAAGATATTCACAATAAATATATTTGCCATAGGGTTCTTATTCATAATATATAAAGAAGTTACAAATCTATATAAAAAAGACAGACAACCTAATAAAAAAATGGGCAAAAGAATTGAAAATGCATTTTATAAAAGATGATATCCAATGGTCAATGAACATACAGAAAAGTGCTTGGGGCACCTGGGTGGCTCAGTTGGTTAAGCATCTAACTCTTGATTTCAGCTCTGGCCATGATCTCAGGGTTGTGAGATCAAGCCCCACATCGGGCTCCACACTAGGTGTGGATGGAGCCTGCTTGAGATTCTCTCCCTCTCCTTTGGCCCCTCCCCCTCTTTCTCTCTCTCTCTCTCTCTCAAAAGAAGTGCTTCACTTCATAAAAAAATTAAAATCAAAGAGAGATACCAGTACACCCCCCTAAGAGCGGATTTTTTAAAACTCAAAATACTGAGTATTGTCAAGGACCTGAAGTAACTGGAAAACACACTCACCTCTCATAGTACTATAAACTGGTATAACCAGTTTGGAAGACTAGCAATAGCTACTAAAACTGAAAATAAAATCATATCATAAAACCCAGCTATTCCATTCTTAGGTATATATCAAACAAAAATGTGTAATTAGGTACAAGAATATTCATGTAACTTCGTAATACCCAAAAACTAGAAACAACCCAAATTTCCATCACAGCAGAATGGAAGAATACTCTGTGATATATTCAAACAACAGAATTTTATAAGGCAATGAGAAAAAAAGAACTATTGCTGTATAGTAGCAGGGACTTCAAAAAATGTAACTTTAAGCAAAAGAATATAGACCACCAAATATACATACTTATGAATCAGTTTATAAAAACAAACTAACCTGTGCTTTTAGAAGTCAGAATAGTGGTTCCCCTCAGGGTGAGAGTAGGTATATGACTAGAAGGAGCCACAGGGGACTTCTGGGATGCAAGTAATGTAATGTATAATCTGGATACTAGTTATAAGGGTGGCTTTACATTATAAAATATCATTGAGCTGTACATTTAGGATCTGTGCATTTCTCTGTATGTATGATACACCTCAATAAAAATTTTCTTTATGGGGCACCTAGCTGGTTCAGTCAGTAGAGCATGCAACTCTTGATCTCGGGGTTGTAAGTTCGAGCCCCAAGTTGGGTGTAGAGATCATTTAAAAATAAAACCTTAAAAAAATAAAAATAAGTAAACAATAAAAATTTTCCTTATAAAATTGCAAAAGCAGGATGTAGAACAGTGTGTCTATCTGGAAAAATGCACACAAATGTTAGTAGAGGTTATTGCTGGAACCTGAGATTTGGGGAAATCTTCACTCAATTCTTATAGGTTGATATATTGTTTTCAGTTCCTATGATGAGCCTGCATTTTTTTTTAAGATTTCATTTATTTATTTGATAGAGAGAGAGAAAGAAAGCATGAGCAGGGGGAGGGGCAGAGGGATAAGCAGGCTCCCTGCTGAGCAGGGAGACCGATGCTGGGTGCTGGGCTCCTGGGTGCCCAGGACCCTGAACCGACTAAGCCACCCAGGCGCCCAAGTCTGCATCTTTTTAATGTAAATTCATAATTGTGATCACATATATTCCTTTTTTATTTTTTTAAGGTTTTATTTATTTATTTGACAGAGAGAGACACAGCAAGAGAGGGAACACAAGCAGGGGGAGTGGGAGAGGGAGAAGCAGGCCTCCCGCCGAGCAGGGAGCCCGATGCGGGGCTTGATCCCAGGACCCTGGGATCATGACCTAAGCCAAAGGCAGATGTTTAATGACTGAGCCACCCAAGCACCCCACATATATTCCTTTTTTAATGTGGCTTTTTTTCCTTTCCATTTTTTTCCTATCTTCCTCCCTTCCATGGCAACATGACCTCCACCCTACCATAGGTAACCTATATTAAAAATTTGCATACTCTTCCACATTTTTCTCTATATTCCCCAAATCCTATCTGGATATACACAGATATATTTGGGGGTGTTTTTTGGTTATTGTTTTACAAAAAAGTAGAGGGGGGAAGATAGTATCCACATTTTTTCACATATTTCTATTTTTATTAAACAATACTTTATGAAATATATAATTTTTATGATCAAAACAAACAATAAAGCTGTTTTCATTAGGAGAGGAAATAAAGTTCCCATTAGCTGAAAATTGGCTAGTTCTAGGATTGGTCCATTGAGAAGTGTTAGGAGAACCTGAAACACTGTCAGCAATGCTCACCTCCTAAGCCAAGAATCCCCTCAGAAAGAATCTAGGCCTTCCATCTGTCAAACCCAAGGAGGTCTGGCCTAGCTCAGAATGAGGGAAGTCTAGGAAAAGAGGTGGTGCTAGTATCTATGCTAGTCCTTTAAAAACACCCAGCCCTCCTGAAGGAAGGGTGCAAGCATCACATCATGCCCATTTTTTGTAACTGTCCATGACTCTTCCCTCTTACTTTCCTGGTTATTTCCTTGGTCTTATGTTAGAGTCTCTGCTCTCTGCTTCCATCCTCTCAGTGACGGTGATCTGTCTGGACTCCCCTATTTGGATTACTGATTTCCATACTCTCAAATAACATGTTTGCCAGCTCTAGAGGTGCCTAACAGATTCAGTGAGAATGTCCCTTCCCTTTAGAGAGGGGGAATTCTTATACTTCAGCCCTCTAATAGACCTATTTCCTTGACACCTTTCCTCCTAAGTGTCCCAGTGTGAACCCCCAGGCCCCAATGACATGGATTCCATTTCAACACAGCGACCTGGAGCATACAGGCCTAGGCACTAAAATTTGGTCCTCTCCGAGGATGCGCCCCCTCTGGGATGAAGGTCGCAGCATTTTCCCCTCCCCACTGCCCTGTGACTGGCCTCCGCCTGGCCAGATCCACCCAGAAGAACTATGCACTCTTCAGTGTTGGTTTCCTGCTGAGCCAGAACCCAGCAGGATAAAATTAGCCCATTGCTGGGGCACCTGGATGGCACCTCCAACTCTTGGTTTCAGCTCAGGTCATGATCTCATGGTCATGGGATTGAGCCCTTACTGGGGCTCTGCGCTCAGCAGGGAGTCTGCTTGAGATTCTCTCTCCCTCTCCCTCTGCCCCTCCCACTCATGCTCTCTCTCCCTCTCTCTCTCTGTCTCTCTCTCTGAAATAAATAAAAAATCTTTTTAAAAAAATTAGCCCATTCCTCGCATCTAACAAGTGTCAGAGCTGAGCCCAGCAGCACTCTTGCCTGGCCAGTAGGACGCCTGGATTGACAGCACCTGTGGAGGGCCCCCAGCCCAGAGCCTCCTTGCACCCAGGGCCTACCTGCTCCAGGGATGGGAGGCTAGAGACAGGCAAACACTACCCTTTTCCACTGCACACCCACCCTACACTGCCCTTGAAATGACTGGGCTCTGGGATCCGGGGATGGGGTGCTAACCGGTACCACTTCCCACCAGGTCTCCCCACCCACCCGACACTCACACTTGGGGAGTGCCTGGAGATGGAGATGGGGTTGGGGCCACTGGGGCCCTGGCTGCAGCATCCCTTGGTTCTCCCACTGGCCTCTGGTCACTTTGGGTGGGGAAGGGCATGGCTCCTGCCCCTCCGTGGCCCTCCACCCACTTCTGCGTCTGGGAAAGGTAAGAACCTGGGAAACCCGCCATGGACATACAACTGACCCTGCTATTCAGATGGGAATCAGGACCACCCAGGGGAAGGGGGCGGGAAGGAAGGTGGGAGAACCT
Source organism: Neomonachus schauinslandi (assembly GCF_002201575.2). NCBI lineage: Eukaryota > Metazoa > Chordata > Mammalia > Carnivora > Phocidae > Neomonachus > Neomonachus schauinslandi. The sequence continues at coordinate 67,500,972 of NC_058419.1, forward strand.
AACCCCAGGCCCTGCCAACTGTCTGGGGAGCCAGATGAATAGACTGCCCCTGCCATGTGTCCAGGGCTCAGGTCCTCCTCGATCCCCCGCCCCCACTGCCCTGCCCGCGCCACCACCACCAGGGACTGCAGCGTCGCCGCCCCCACGGAGCGCTTGATCCAGAGCCCTGGGGGTGATCCAGGCTGGATGGGCAACAACCCCTTCCTATCAGCAGCCCTCTTCTCTCTTCCCCCTACCTGATCTAGCCCCAAGGCCCCAAAAGACGGAGTTGGCCTGCAGCTGGCAAAGGATCTAAGTGATCTAAGTGATCTAGGCAAGGGGCTCTCGGAGATGAGGGGGCTGGGGCTGGGAATCCCCTCCAGGAAACGCTTGGTCCAAAGCAGACATCCTCCTCCTCCCTCCTTTCCAACCTCCAACCCTGGGTCGGGCCTGCGGGGCTGCCTCCTCCACGCAGGTCAGCACAATGGGGCTGCTTCTTCCAAAGAATTGGCCCACCCGTCAATCCCACCACTTTCCCGTAATAGTTGTCCCAGAACCCCTGGGGAGGGGTGGCCAACCACGCTGGAGGGAGCTCCCAGCTCAGGTAGGCTCCCTCACCACACAGTCCTTGGGTATCATGCAGGGTGAAGGTGAGCCCCCACCAGCTGCCCTAGGTTCACACAGGTGAACTAGCTAGCGGGATTTCCTAGGCTTGAGAAACTTCCCCCAAACCTGAACGGAGACCCAGGAATAGACCAGGTCGACCCTAAGACCCCCCTCCTCAATTTGCTCCCCATCCGGCACTCCTCCACCCACTTGCTTCCTCCAGCCACTTGCCTAAGTAGGAGTGAAGGAGAGGGCCAGGGTAACCACCTCCACTCTCCCCCCCCCCATACACACACCCACATACACTCTTCCTCCTCTAGGGTGGAGTATTCTGGGGGGCCCAGCCCTGCAGCTCCATCTGCCTCAAAGCCTTGCAAGGGCCAGAGTTTCCTCCTGTCAGGGGGAGATCTTTCAGCTCCTTGCCTCCTCATTCGTCCTGCCCCTCCCCCACCGAACACGGACCCAGCTCCTTCATCCTTTAGCTCCACGAACACAGGAGTCTTCCCTGCAGCATATCTGGACACAGAGGCTCCCTTCAACGATAACAGGGTGCCCTCACCTTTGGGTGGGCAACTTACAGTTCACAGATGCTCCCATATCCCTCATCACATTTGACCCCTCCCCCCAACCCTGAGAGGTGGCTGCTCTTATACCTGTTTTACAGATGGGGAAAGTGAGGCCCAGAGGGGAACTAAATGCCAGTTTTCAAACCCCTTCTCCAAGGCTCTTTCCACACTTCCTTACAGAATGTAGAGAAGTAAGTGAATCTTTCTTTTCCCCTGACTTCTCAGAAACTCTGCTTGCTGCTCCTGGAGACAGTACCTGCTGCCCCCAGGCCCACTCTGCCCCCTCAAGGAAAACTCTGGACAGTGAGTGGCACCATAGCCCCAGGATGGAGGCATGAAGGCTGAAGAAGCTGAGCCAGAGTCCTGGTGCACCTCCCCATCCCCACCCCCCACGCCAGCCTCTCCTATGGAGGGAGAGGGATGAGGAGGGGAGTATGGAAAAGTAATTAGGAGTCTCTAATCTGCCTTTCCCTGGGAATACACAACATTGTCTTCGGGGTTCCTCTGTGTCTCAAAATGAAGGTAAAACTCCAAAATGAACTCTCCTATGCCTTACTCCCTCAGTCCTCTTATTATTCAATAGAATTATCACCACTGAGGGCTAATTTCCAAGGCCTTGCTTGATGTCCCAGAGGCCTTCAAGGGGTCTTTGTCTGGGTTGTTTATTGGAGGGGGTCAAAATTACTGTACTCATTTTAAAGTAGTTGTTTTCACATACCCTCTTTCTTTTTTTTAAATTTTTTTATTATGTTATGCCAATCACCATGTATTACATCATTAGTTTTTGATGTAGTGTTCCATGATTCATTGTTTGCATATAACACCCAGTGCTCCATTCAGTATGTGCCCTCTTTAATACCCATCACCAGGCTAACCCATCCCCCCACCCTCCTCCCCTCTAGAACCCTCAGTTTGTTTCTCAAGAGTCCATAGTCTCTCATGGTTCATCTCTCCCTCCGATTTCCCCCCTCCATTTATCCATTCCTGCTATCTTCTTTTTTTTTTTAACATATAATGTATTATTTGTTTCAGAGGTACAGGTCTGTGATTCAACAGTCTTACACAATTCACAGTGCTCACCATAGCACATACCCTCCCCAGTGTCTATCACCCAGTCACCCCATCCCTCCCACCCCCACCACAGCAGCAACACTCAGTTTGTTTCCTGAGATTAAGAATTCCTCATATCAGTGAGATCATATGATACATGTCTTTCTCTGATTGACTTATTTTGCTCAGCATAATACCCTCCAGTTCCATCCACGTCATTGCAAATGGCAAGATTTCATTCCTTTTGATGGCTGCATAATATTCCATTGTCTATATATATATGCTGCATCTTCTTTATCCATTCATCTGTTGATGGGCATCTTGGCTCTTTCCACAGTTTGGCTATTTAGTGGACATTGCTGTCATAAACATTGGGGTGCACGTACCCCTTTGGATCCCTACTTTTGTATCTTTGGGGTAAATACCCAGTAGTGCAATTGCTGGATCATATGGTAGCTCTATTTTCAACTTTTTGAGGAACCTTCATACTGTTTTCCAGAGTGACTGCACCAGCTTGCATTCCCACCAACAGTGTAGGAGGGTTCCCCTTTCTCCACGTCCTCCCCAACATCTGTCGTTTCCTGACTTGTTAATTTTAGCCATTCTGACTGGTGTAAGGTGGTATCTCATTGAGGTTTTGATTTGGATTTCCCTGATCCCGAGCAATGTTGAGCACTTTTTCATGTGTCTGTTGGCCATTTGGATGTCTTCTTTGGAAAAATGTCTGTTCATGCCTTCTGCCCATTTCTTGATTGGATCATTTGTTCTTTGGGTGTTGAGTTTGATAAGTTCTTTATAGATTTTGGATACTAGCCCTTTATCTGATATGTCATTTGCAAATATCTTCGCCCATTCTGTCGGTTGTCTTTTGGTTTTGTCGACTGTTTCTTTTGCTGTGCAAAAGCTTCTTATCTTGATGAAGTCCCAATAGTTCATTTTTGCCCTTCCTTCCCTTGCCTTTAGCGATGTTTCTAGGAAGAAGTTGCTGCGGCTGATGTCGAAGAGGTTGCTGCCTGTGTTCTCCTTTAGGATTTTGATGGATTCCTGTCACACATTTAGGTATTTCAACCATTTAGAGTCTATTTTTGTGTGTGGTGTAAGGAAATGGTCCAGTTTCATTCTTCTGCATGTGGCTATCCAATTTTCCCAACACCATTTGTTGAACAGACTGTCTTTTTTCCATTGGACATTCTTTCTTGCTTTGTCGAAGATTAGTTGACCATAGAGTTGAGGGCCCATTTCTGGGCTCTCTATTCTGTTCCATTGATCTATGTGTCTGTTTTTGTGCCAGTACCATACTGTCTTGATGATGACAGCTTTGTAATAGAGCTTGAAGTTCGGAATTGTGATGCCACCAGCTTTGCTTTGCTTTTTCAACATTCCTCTGGCTATGCGGGGTCTTTTCTTGTTCCATGCAAATTTTAGGATTATTTGTTCCATTTCTTTGAAAAAAGTGGATGGTAATTTGATAGGAATTGCATTAAATGTGTAGATTGCTCTAGGTAGCGTTGACATCTTCACAATATTTGTTCTTACAATCCATGAACATGGGCCGTTTTTCCATTTCTTTGTGTCTTCCTCAATTTCTTTCATGAGTATTCTTACAGTTTTCTGAGTACAGACTCTTTGCCTCTTTGGTTAGATTTATTGCTAGCTATCTTATGGTTTTGGGTGCAATTGTAAATGGGATCAACTCCTTAATTTCTCTTTCTTCTGTCTTGTTGTTGGTGTATAGGAATGCCACTGATTTCTGTGCATTGATTTTATATCCTGCCACTTTACTGAATTCCTGTATGAGTTCTAGCAGTTTTGGGGTGGAGTCTTTTGGGTTTTCCACATAAAGTATCATATCATCTGCAAAGAGTGAGAGTTTGACTTCTTCTTTGCCAATTCAGATGCTTTTTATTTCTTTTTGTTGTCTGATTGCTGTGGCTAGGATTCTAATACTATGTTGAAGAGCAGTGGTGATAGTGGACATCCCTGCCGTGTTCCTGACCTTAGGGGGAAAGCTCTCAGTTTTTCCCCATTGAGAATGATATTCACTGTGGGTTTTTCATAGATGGCTTTTATGATATTGAGGTATGTACCCTCTATCCCTATACTCTGAAGAGTTTTGATCAAGAAAGGATGCTGTACTTTGTCAAATGCTTTGTCTGCATCTGTTGAGAGGATCGTAGGGTTCTTGTTCTTTCTTTTATTAATGTATTGTATCACATTGATTGATTTGCAGACAATGAGCCAACCTTGCAGCCCCAGGATAAATCTCACTCGGTCGTGGTGAATAATCCTTTTAATGTACTGTCAGATCGTATTGGCTAGTATTTTGGTGAGAATTTTTGCATCCATGTTCATCAAGGATATTGGTCTGTAATTCTCCTTTTTGATGGGATCTTTGTCTGGTTTTGGGATCAAGGTAATGCTGGCCTCATAAAACGAGTTTGGAAGTTTTCCTTCCATTTCTATTTTTTGGAACAGTTTCAGAAGAATGGGTATTAATTTTTCTTTAAATGTTTGGTAGAATTCCCTGGGAAGCCATCTGGCCCTGGGCTCTTGTTTGTTGGGGGATTTTTGATTACTGCTTCAATTTCCTTAGTGGTTATAGGTCTGTTCAGGTTTTCTATTTCTTCCTGGTTCAGTTTTGGTAGTTGATACATCTCTAGGAATGCATCCATTTCTTCCAGATTATCTAATTTGCTGGCATATAGTTGCTCATGATATGTTCTTATAATTGTTTGTATTTCTTTGGTATTGGTTGTGATCTCTCCTCTTTCATTCATGATTTTATTTATTTGGGTCATTTCTCTTTTCTCTTTGATAAGTCTGGCCAGGGGTTTATCAATCTTGTTAATTCTTTCAAAGAACCAGCTCCTAGTTTTGTTGATCTGTTCTACTGTTCTTTTAGTTTCTATTTCATTGACTTCTGCTCCGATCTTTATTATTTCTCTTCTCCTGCTGGGTTTAGGATTTATTTGCTGTTCTTTCTCCAGCTCCTTTAGGTGTAGGGTTAGGTTGTGTATTTGAGACCTTTCTTGTTTCTTGAGAAAGGCATGTATTGCTATATACTTTCCTCTTAGGACTGCCTTTGCTGCATCCCAAAGATTTTGAATAGTTGTGTTTTCATTTTCATTTGTTTCCTGGTTGACCCATTCATTCTTTAGTAGGATGCTCTTTAGCCTCCATGTATTTGAGTTCTTTCTGACTTTCCTCTTGTGGTTGAGTTCTAGTTTCAAAGCATTGTGGTCTGAAAATATACAGGGAATGATCCCAATCTTTTGGTACTGGTTGAGACCTGATTTGTGACCTAGGATGTGATCTATTCTGGAGAATGTTACATGGGCACTAGAGAAGAACATGTAGTCTGTTGCTTTGGTATGGAATGTTCTGAATATATCTGTGAAGTCCATTTGGTCCAGTGTGTCATTTAAAGTCTTTATTTCCTTGTTGATCTTTTGCTTAGATGATCTGTCCATTTCAGTGAGGGGGGTGTTAAAGTCCCCCACTATTATTATATTGTTGTCGATGTGTTTCTTTGCTTTGTTATTAATTGGCTTATATAATTGACTGCTCCCATGAGGGGCATAGATATTTACAGTTGTTAGATCTTCTTGTTGGATAGACCCTTTAAGTATGATATAGTGTCCTTCCTCATCTCTTATGATCGTCTTTGGTTTAAAATCTAATTTGTCTGATATAAGGATTGCCACCCTAGCTGTCTTTTGGTGTCCATTAGCATGGTAAATGGTTTTCCACCCCCTCACTTTCAATCTGGGGGTGTCTTTGGGTCTAAAATGAGTCTCTTGCAGACAGCATATTGATGGGTCTTATTTTTTTATCCAATCTGATAGCCTGTGTCTTTTGATTGGGGCATTTAGGCCATTTACATTCAGGGTACCTATTGCAAGATATGAATTTAGTGCCATTGAATTGCCTGTAAGGTGACTGTTATTGTATACTGTCTGTGTTCCTTTCTGGTCCATGTTACTTTTAGGCTCTCTCTTTACTTAGACGACCCCTTTCAATATTTCTTGTAGGGCTGGTTTCGTGTTTGCAAATTCCTTTAGTTTTTGTTTGTTCTGGAAGCTTTTTATCTCTCCTTCTACTTTCAATGACAACCTAGATGGATATAGTATTCTTGGCTGCATATTTTTCTCATTTAGTGCTCTGAAGATATCATGCCAGTCCTTTCTGGCCTGCCAGGTCTCTGTGGATAGGTCTGTTGCCAGTCTAATGTTTCTACCATTATAGGTTACAGATCTCTTGTCCTGAGCTGCTTCCAGGATTTTCTCTTTGTCTCTGAGACTCGTAAGTTTTACTATTAGATGTCGGGGTGTTGACCTATTTTTATTGATTTTGAGAGGGGTTCTTTGTGCCTCCTGAATTTTGATGCCTGTTTCCTTCCCCAAATTAGGGAAGTTCTCTGCTATAATTTGCTCCAATATACCTTCTGCCCCTCTCTCTCTTTCTTCTTCTTCTGGGATCCAATTATTCTAATATTGTTTTGTCTTATGGTATCATTTATCTCTCAAATTCTGTCCTCATGATCCAGTAGTTGTTTATCTCTCTTTTTCTCAGCTTCTTTATTTTCCATCATTTGGTCTTCTATATCACTAATTCTCTCTTCTGCCTCATTCATCCTAGCAGTTAGAGCCTCCATTTTTTATTGCACCTCATTAATAGCCTTTTTGATTTCAACTTGGTTAGATTTTAGTTCTTTTATTTCTCCAGAAAGGGTTTCTCTAATATCTTCCATGCTTTTTTTCAAGCCCAGCTAGTATCTTTAAAATCGTCATTCTACTCTAGTTCCAACATCTTACTAATGTCCATATTGATTAGGTCCCTAGCAGTCAGTACTGCCTCTTGTTCTTTTTTTTTTTTTTTGAGGTGATTTTTTCTGTCTTGTCACTTTGTCCAGAGGACAATAGATGAATGAGAACAAAATGCTAACAGGGTAACAACAACCCCAGAAAAATATATACTAAACAAATCAGAAGAGACCTGAAACTGGGGGAAAAGAAAGAGAAAGATAGAAAAAAAAAGAAAAAGATGAACAAACAAAAAAACAGAATATGATCAGATATGATCAGGCCGGTGCATAGATCAGTGCCACACCCTAGATTTTGGGCGTATTTTGGTCTGTTAGAAGAAAGTGATTCCCAAAATTTTAAAGAAAGAAAAACTTATATATGTACAAAAATAAGGGTAAATACGATGAAGGGATGGAATATGACTATAAAGATGAAAATTATAAAAGATTTTATAAAAGGAATTGATAAGATACGAAGTTGGTTGAAAAAAGAAAGAGGATTTAAAAAAAGGAGGGGGGAGAGAATGTGATCAGGCAGGAGACTAGAACAGAGCCGTACACTAGAGATTTAGGGTATATTTTGATCAACTGTTAGAAGAAACTGTATCCCAAAATTTTAAAGAGAGAACAACTTATATATATATACCAAAAATAAGGTTAACTACTATGAAGGGATAGAATATGACTCTAAAAATGAAAAAAAGATTTTTTTAAAAAGGGATTGATAAGATGTTGGTTGAAAAGGGAAAAAGAAAACTTCCAAAAAAAAGAAAATTAAAAAAATTAACTTTGAAAGACTAAAGAATCATGGGGAAAAAGCCACGAATTCTATGTGGAGTATTCCCCTAGTGCTGGAGTTCTGCCGTTCTCAATGATCAGTAAACTTGGCCTTGGCTGGCTGTTCTTGCTGATCTTCTGGGGGAGGGGTCTGTTGCCATGGTTCCCAAACGTCTTTGCCAGAGGCGGAATTGCCCTGCCCTTGCTGGGGGCCGGGCTAAGTAATCTGCTCAGGTTTGCTCTCGGGAGCTTTTGTTCCCTGCAAGCTTTCTGTACAGCTTTGGAGGATGAGAGTGAAAATGGCGGCCTCCCAATCTCCACCCCAGAGGAGCCCAGAACTCGGGGCCCCACTCCTCAGTCCGCCCCCAGAGAAAAATAGTCAATCACTCCCATCTCCCCGGTCTCCGGCCGCACTCCATGCTCCCCCGGCCTGTGCCGGAGCATTTCTGTCTCTGGCACATGACCCTGTTTGGAGTCTCCAAACCCAGCAGAGTCCTGTGGTGTGCTCCTGTGCCACTCTTCCCCGGGGGAGGAAGGGGAGTCTCCCTGGATCTGCTGCTTGTTGGGTCCCTGCTGGAAGAGCAGTGGCCCGACTGTGCCATGGATCACAGTTTATGGCATCCCCAAGCTGAGAGCCCACTCTTTGGCTCCATCTCTGCACCCGGCTTCCCTGCTCTGATACCTGGGAGCTCTGCCGCACTCAGGCACTCCCGGTCTTTCTGTGACCCCGAGGGTCCTGAGACCACACTGTCCTAGCGAGGGTTCCACCCCCCGCTTAGCCACTGGACCGACGTCCCTCAGCAGAGCTGACTTCTGAAAGTTCCGATTTTGTGCTCTGCAGCTCTATCACTTGCCAGTAGTGGCTGATGGAGGCCCCCTCCCCCCGCAGTCTATCTTTCCAAATATCACCTCGTATTCACTTCTCCACACATCCTACCTTCCAGAAAATGGTCACTTTTCTGTTCAGAGTTGCTGCTATTCTTTTCTTCGATCTCCTGTTGAGTTCATGGGTGTTCAGAATGGTTTGATCCCTAACTAGCTGAATTCCTGGGACCAGATGAAATTTAGGTCTCCTACTCCTCCGCCATCTTGCTCCTCCCCCTCACATACCCTCTTTCTGACAGCATGTATTTCCCCAAGTCTCTCATCCTTCCACATCTGGCTTATTGTTATGACTTACATGACTTGCCCAATATCGAAATGTGCCAATTCAGATGGCCCCAGTAGGCTAACCCAACTTCCCAGGGTATTTACATGACTTTCTACTTAGGGTCCTATCTCTGCAAAGAAGACCACTATCCACACCCACCTATAGGGGCTTCCTGTTCTCTAACAAGAACAGGTGGAATAGCTCTTGGGCACTCTAGGCTTATATCCTTTCTCTGTCATTTATTTGCTCAAAAGTTTAGACAGTTACTCATTGGCTTTCAGTTTCTTTATCTGTACAATTGCATTAATAATAATTATTCCTCAAAGATAATATGAGACCAGAAAAATGAGTCAAAAAATTTAAATTGGTTGTTCCAAAGTAGATGTGCAATAAATGTCCCTGTAAGGGAGCCCCGTAACAATCTTTCTACAGTTTGGGTCTAAGACGCTGTCTCTGCTTAGATTGACTCCCCATGTTAGTTTTCTTTGTTGTAGGTACCCGTGCCTCAGCTATATTCCTTCCTTCTACCTTATGTCATATTCCTATTTTATGCTCTTCCAGATCCCTAGTTACAGCTAAGTAGCCACATTTTCTACCACATTTCTAGCACATTGACTCCACTTGTTTTCCCTCCCCCACCAGTTAAATTTTTGTGGTGAGGGAGAAAGAAAGACCTTTCTAAGGGCAAAAACTGGCCAGTATGGGCTGCCTTGAAAGAATGAGCTGGGTTAATCACATACTTTATTTCTTAAATCTAAAATGTGATACAGAAAACTACAATAACAGAAAACTGTGAATTATAATAGCTAAAAGGTCATGAGGTATAGTTGGGACTGGAGAAGCCATGATAGGCCATGTACAGGGAGATTTATGAATAATAATGACTAATTAGAAGAAGTCAAGTGGTGGTGGGATGGAAAGAAGAGTCACTTAGTCACAGAATGAAGACTCTAAACTCTTACTGAAATTCTCTAGGGCTAACTTGAAGCCAAAACTATCCCGCACTCTAATCTTGGTGAATTCCATTCCTGTTAGTGTTTATTCTTGGATTTATGTACTACCCCTTCCACCCTGTTACTCTACTCATAGCCTTAGAATAAATTTCACTTTATCTGAGTCAGCTTGAGTGGGTTTCTTGCAAACAATTGAGCCTGAGTAGACCCTCTGTTCTTTCTTGAATTTCTCATGGATTATAATAGAACATTTTGCCCTGGGATAAAATGACCATATATAAAAATGGATTTCATTTACACTTCAATGTGTACCAATTAATGATAGACATTAGTCAGAAGCACAATTGTAATGTCTCTATAAATATTCTGCCTGGAAACAGGGATGGAGAGAAATGGAAACCTCTAATAGAATGCAGGATCATTTGATATAGGTTGAAGGGCTATAGTGGCAATTACAAAGGCACTCATCCAAATCATGTTGATGTAAGTATAGTGGTGGGAGTGTGGTCTTGCCAAAATAATCAGGAAAGCCACATCACTGCCCTGAAAGCTCTTGGCTGTGCTAGTTATATCAACACAACATGGGGCTACCTGTCTGGTTTGGCTGACCTCCAGATGAGTCAACTGATTCTTGACTTAGTGCTTTTAGAATGCTCCAGTTTGTCTCTAAGGCTTTCTACCTCATTTTCCTTCTATCCTGTCACCCTGCCCCTTCACCTTCTTTCCTCCTATTTCCCTGACTTGGACTTCCTGTCTTATCTGGTTGCTTACTCTTTAGCTCTTGTTATATTTCTGCCCTCCCTGCCTCAGAAGCAAACCTATGGCCCATAAAGCTGTTTGCCTAACATAACAACTTAACTTTGGGAGAATTGACCCAGAGTTCTCTGCTCTGTCCTTTCTGAGATCCCTGGCTGAGATCCTATAGATTGTCCAATAAATGTGTTTCATTCCTCTACTAATCTGGTGTTTATATTCACTCTGCAACTCTCCTTCCTTCCAATTTCCCAGAAAAAACCTCCCAAACCACTCTAAATATGTATATAAATTATCTACTGCTATAGACTGGAAATAAATGCAGCTACTTTGCTGGCTCTGACTTGTGACTTGGCTCTGGCTCAACCCCTTGGGTACTGGCAAGAGTAACTAATTTATCTGCAGCATGTCAGCCAGTGGAAGGAAAGGGCCTAGAGAATGGACTGAAGCATGGAGGAGAGAGGGTGTTCTTAAACTTTGTTCCAGACACAGTGCTAAAAGACAAATTAAAGAAAATTGGTTCAGAGACTTAGGCATGATGATCAACCTGACTAAAGTCTCTATACCAAGATTCTTCAGTTATAAGTAACAGAAACCAATGTAAGCTACTTCCATCAAAATAGGGAAACTTATTATAAGGAGTTAGGGGTGTGTCACAAAATTCAAGGTCAAGAATGTTATTGGATTTCAGGAATGGACCAGAAAAGGCAACTGCAAAGTCTTCAAAAACTTAGACAATAGACAATATCATTTATCCTTCTCTTTATAATGTTTCTTTTTGCTTCTCTCTCTGATGAGCAGCTTTCTCAACTCCACAGAAAGCACAGGAAATATAACTTCCCCACAGAGCCATGGCATTATTGTTTACTTTCTAAGGTTCAACCACGGGAGCGGGGAACAACCCATTTCCATCTCCCTCTCTCTCTCTCTCTCTCTCTCTCTCACACACACACACACACGCACACACACACACACAACGTAAAATTTCTGGTAAGAGCTTCTAAATAGGCTCTCATCCTTAGGCCAATCAACTTAAGCCTAGGATTGGAACAACATTTACAAATCACATTCGTTGCCAGGATCTCAACATTATAAGAAAGAAACTGGAAAATGGGGGGGCGGATTTAAGGAGTCATATGAACTGCACAGATACACCAAAAGGGATTCACCACAATGGCCAAGCAGGTTTTTTCTTAGTTTTTATTAAAATTCTAGTTAGTAAAAAAATAATAATAATAAAATAAAATAAAATTCCAGTTAGTTAACATACAGTGTAATACTAGTTTCAGGTGTGCAATAAAGTGATTCAACACTTCCGTACAACACCCGGTGCTCATCACAGTAAGTACACTCCTTAATTCCCATCACCTATTTTACCCACTCCCCCACCCCCACCTGCCTTCCCTCTGGTGACAATCAGTTTTCTATAGCCAAGACTCTTTTTTGGTTTGAATCACTCTCTTTTTCCCCCTTTGCTAGCTTGTTTTGTTTCTTTCTTAAATTCCACATATGAGTGAAATCAGATGATATTTGCCTTTCTCTGACTGACTTATTTTGCTTAGCATTATACTCTCTAGCTCCATCCATGTCATTGCAAATGCCAAGATTTCATTCTTTTTTTTTTTTTATGGCTCAGTAACATTCCAGTGTGTGTGTGTGTGTGTGTGTGTGTGTGTGTGTGTGTGTATCTCCCACATCTTCTTTAGCCATTAATCAGTTGATGGACACTTGGGCTGTTTCCATAATTTGGCTATTGTAGATAATGCTGCTATAAACATCAGAGTACCTGCATCCCTTTGAATTAATATTTTTGTATTCTTTGGGTAAATACCTAGTAGTGCAATTGCTAGATCATAAGGTAGTTCTACTTTTAACATTTGAGGAACCTTCATACTGTTTTCCAGAGTGGCTGCACCAGTTTGGATTCCCACCAAGAGTGCATGAGGGTTCCACTTTCTCCACATCTTTGCCAACACCTGTTGTTCCTTGTGTTGTTCATTTTAGCCATTCTGACAAGTGTGAGGTGATGTCTCATTGTAGTTTTGAATTGTATTTCCCTGATGGTAAGTGATGTTGAGCATCTTTTCATATGTCTGTTGGCCATCTGTATGTCTTCTTTGGAAAAATGTCTATTCATGATTTCTGCCCATTTTTAATTGGATTATTCATTTTGGGGATGTTGAGTTTTATAAGTTCTTTATAGATTTTGGATAGTAACCCATTATCAGATATGTCATTTGCAAATCTCTTCTCCCATTCCATAGATTGCCTTTTAGTTTTGTGGACTATTTCCTTTGCTGTGAAGATTTTTATATTGATATAGTCCCAATAGTTTATTTCAGCTTTTCTTTCCCTTGCCTCAGGAGACATATCTAGAAAAAAGTTACTATGTCAGATGTCAAAGAGGTTACTATCTGTGTTATTCCTAGGATTTTAATGGTTTCCTATCTCACATTTAGGTCTTTAATCCATTTTGAATTTTTTGTGTGTATAGTATAAGAAAGTGGTCCAGTTTTATTCTTTTGCATGCTGCTGTCCAGTTTTCCCAACACCATTTGTTGACAAGACTTTTTCCCATGGGATATTCATTCCTGCTTTGTTGAAGATTGATTGACCATATAGTTGTGGGTTCATTTCTGGGTTTTCTATTCTGTTCCATTGGTCTATGTGTCTATTTCTGTGCCAGTACCATACTGTTTTGATCACTACAGCTTTGTAATATAACTTGAAGTCCAGAATTGTGATGCCTCCAGCTTTGCTTTTCTCTTTTCAAGATTGCTTTGGCTATTCGGGGTCTTTTGTAGTTCCATACAAATTTTAGGATTGTTTCTAGCTCTGTGGAAAACACTGTTGGTATTTTGATAGAGATTGCATTAAATGTGTAGATTGCTTTGGGTAATATAGACATTTTAACAATATTTGTTCTTCCAATCCATGAGTATGGAATGTCTTTCCATTTCTTTGTGTCATCTTCAATTTCTTTCATTAGTATTTTACAGTTTTCAGAGTACAGGTCTTTTACCTCTTTGGTTGGGTTTATTCCTAGGTATGGCAAAGCAGTTTTATTTCAGAACCAGAGGGTATACATCTGAGAACAAGCCCCAAAGGGCTCTATTTCCTTAGAAACTTCTCTCAGCTTTCAGTCCCCTAGGAGTGAAGAAGACAGATCTAAACACAAGAAGAAGTTAAAGTAGTGAAATAAAGTGACTAGTAGCCTGCTTAGTGTGTTGAATCAAATCAAAATGTGACTAGGTCTGTCACATAGAAATTATTATAAAGAAATGTTAGCTATTATTGTAATCAGAAGAGGCTGGATGCAGTGGGACTCTGAGCAAAAGAGATAGACTAATCTTTGCAGAGAGTTCCTTCAAAGCCACAAAGGAGCCACTCCATAATGGAATATATCTCAATAGGAACCAAGATTTGAGTCTGCCACATACAGCGCTCTCCTCCCTACATAGAGCTAATCGACACTGACACTGACAAACTCTTGGGTTTGGTTCCTAATTTTTAAAGATACTATGTAGGGGCACCAGGGTGGCTCAGTCAGTTAAATGTCCGCCTTGGGCTTGAGTCATGATCCTGGGGTCCTGGGATCGAGCCCCACATTGGGCTTCCTGATCAGTGGGGAGCCTGCTTCTTCCTCTCCCTCTGCCACTCCCCCTGCTTGTGCTCACCTCTCTGTCAAATAAGTAAATAAAATCTTTTTTAAAAAGATACTATGTAAACTTCCCTTTTGTTATGACAACACAACAATGACCTCATTCTTGCTAGAGTTGAACCCAAGACAACCCCCTCCACCCCAATTAATCCCATTCTGAAGTAATTTCTACTTCAGAATCAGCCTAATTGAACTTGTAAGGCTCCTGGTATCCTTGATTATGTTTAGAAGATATGTAGTATACTTTATGGAAATGTAACTCAAGTAACAATATTATAAGCACACACTCTCTCCAGGTTGTCTACTTTTTGCTAATCTCCCTCTTCTGTTAACTATTTTTTTTTTAGTTTAGCACCATTTATTAAGTGATCTCAGCTGTTGTAGCTGAGGCTTGTCAGCCTGTTCTTAAAACATAAAATGCAGGGCACCTGAATGGTGCAGTTGCTTAAGCATTGGACTCTTGGTTTCCGCTCAGGCTGTGATCTCAGGGTCATGAGATCAAGCCCTGCCTTGGGCTCCACACTCAGCACTAAGTCTGCTTAAGATTCTCTCTCCTTCTCCCTCTGCCCCTCATGCTTGTGCATTCTCTCTCTCTCTCTCTCTCTCTCTCTCTCAAATAAATAAATAAATAAATCTTTAAAAAAATCATAAAATGCTTTTCCAATTCCTCTTTTTTTTTTTAAAGATTTTATTTATTTATTTGAGACAGAGAGAATGAGAGAGAGAGAGAGCACATGAGAGGGGGGAGGGTCAGAGGGAGAAGCAGGCTCCCTGCCGAGCAGGGAGCCCGATGCAGGACTCGATCCAGGGACTCCAGGATCATGACCTGAGCCGAAAGCAGTCGCTTAACCAACTGAGCCACCCAGGTGCCCTTTTCCAATTCCTCTTGTCCTAGACAGAAGGATCTTCCAGGGGGCACCTGGGTGGCTCAGTCGTTAAGCGTCTGCCTTCGGCTCAGGTCATGATCCCAGAGTCCTGGGATCGAGCCCCACATCGGGCTCCTTGCTCAGCGGGAAGCCTGCTTCTCCCTCTCCCACTCCCCCTGCTTGTGTTCCCTCTCTCGCTGTCTCTCTCTCTGTCAAAAAATAAATAAAATCTTTAAAAAAAAAAAGAAGGATCTTCCAGGTAGCATGCCAACAGAACAAGAGATTCCAATGATGCCAGCTTCAATGATGGTGCCATCCATATAGGGAGAAGGTCATGGTATATTCAACCACAGCTTACAGAGGTTTGGAAAAGGACCCTTTGAGGGCCCAGACTGCCTAGCATTTTGATGCCCCAACCAAGAACTCTTCCTCCAACATGTCCAGGATAAGATTCTCACAGCAATGAGATGCCAAGCCTTTCTGGAACCAAATAATCCACTTGCCACCATTTTTTTTTTTTTTTTTTGCATCATCTTCCCACATGGGTTTAATTCCTTCTTTGAAGAGATGGAAGTCACTGTGGCCTGTCAGGTCCCTAGGACCTACCATGTGGTTGTAAAACCTCCAGAACTGCTCTGCAGAGGCAAAAATGCCAATCTGTTTGATATTTTATTCATTGCTCTGTGAGCTGGTGGGATGGCTGGGGATTCTTCTGGAGTATCAGAAAGTATACTTGTACTGCAGGAGATGCTCTGCTGGTCCAGGGGCAACAGCCTTCCTCTTACTGCTGCCCTGACTCTTGTCTCATTCCATTTTTTCCTTCTTTGTGCTGTTTTCTTCATTCTGATCATGGTCCCCACTGTCATCATCTTTCAATGCACTGAACTTGTACATCCTGTCCCCACTGCCGTCACCACTGCCTCACAGAGTGACTTCCACTCCACTGGGCCCTCTCCTGTTAATTCTTGATAATTTCAGTTTGAGAGGCATTTTCTGACTTTGTCTCCAAATACTCCCTTTTGGTGGCATGTGACCTCCTCTGGGTTGTGGGGTCACATCATATACACATGTAGGAAATAAGAATATGAATAATGGGGTGAATCCATCTATTATTCCACTCAGTAAATCTAAGTCTTGGAGTGAATGAGAGTTGAGAAACTTGAATTTGCTCTTCACATAGGTGATCTCAGTTTCTGTGAGCTTCTCAAAGTGCAAGTATGCCAACACCTTAAGTGTGTTCTAGTGTTTAAACATATATTTTTCATTCAATAGGGACCCTAAACATAAGCCATCTACTTAATCTGGTGCTCAATTGAAGAAACGGGGATCTGTTCCAGTGCTGGCCTTATTGATAGACATTATGTAGTTCTTTCACATGGAGCTTTCACAAATGACTTTCAAGGATAATTTTGGCTATATGTAATTTTCCCTTAAATGTTTAATCCCCTTTAAAACTTCGGTGTAAGCTGCAATTTCACTGTACTAACTATAGTCTACTGGTTGAGAAAAATGGCTTTTGTTCCCCCGCCAAAGTGTGTATTTCAGACAAGCCACTATAAGTGAAGTATATCATAGAAAAAGAGAAGGCTTGGTCATGGACACCAATCCTCTGAGCACTTGGCCATTGGTAGTGAAATTCCACAGTTGGTGCTTGGAGACAGGGATTGGGGATAGACATTGTATCCTCACATCCCACTGTACAACCCAAGATTTTTTTCTGCTAGTAGAAAAAAAGTGTATGGAAAGATCATGAATGGGATAGTATATTTTCAAATCAAAACCCAGGAAAAAGGTATGGTTAAAAAATGTATGGGATGAGGAATGGGGGATACGTTGTCTTCAAAAAACATTGATTGGGAGGGAATAATATCCTAAACATTGGAGTGGGGACCTATGGTAAATTCCAATGAAGCTGGGGATGTCATACCTCTAAATTCTATTGAGTTTTCTTTGCCAACTTTTTCCACCCCTGCCTGAGAAGGTTAGCTATGCTTTGCCCAAAAAAATCTGTAATGGCCTCTCTAAAGTTAGTTTCCTTGCAAAGCACTGCTGACTCTCCTCAGGATCTACCCTGCAACTCTTATTTGCTCCTAGATATATGCCTAGGCTCAAGTCCCAGCAAACCTTGAAGGGTAATCCACTAGAAGGTGTGCCACACACCAAAACAGGTGCATGATTTTTCCAATTTATACAGACAGAAATACGGAGAATATGTGTGGGAATGGAGGTGAGTAATGGTGGAATGAATATAAAGTTAAATCAGGCCAAGTTGATTGATATGAGCTCACACAAAGATTATGGAGTCAATAATTTAGTTCAAGTTGTTAGAAAGGACTCTAACAGTGTGGTTGGTTGGGTAGCTGAAAATGGACCAAAAGTGACCTATACTAAGTGAAGTTGAAATGCCAGAAAGGCACTGTTATACTATAAAGATAGGGATTCAGAGGCTTGGGAAGATTGGAATGTTAGAGTGGATTTATCATTTAAAATCTGCTCACCTACCCTGGAGGATCTACTCACCATGACTGTGAGAAATAAATTTGTGAGGGTAATCCCAGCATCCTTGAATAACTCTGTGGTCAATCTCCTGTAGGTCAAAAATTATAGTGTGAACTTCTGCAACTGAACTGGAATATTTAAATGCAGTGAGGATAATTGGATCCCAGGGTTGCAGGAGCCAAATACTGAAACTTAATTACCAAAGACAAGGTGAGCTTGATTGCTGTAATAGACAGTAGAGTCAAAGCAGTAGTCAGAATAGTCTAATTTGTAGAGAACTTTGGCATTTTTTAGTCGATTATCACATCCCTGGAAAAGAAATAGATGAGCAATCTACTAAATTCTTGATCTATATAGGTAGGAGAGTTCTAATTTGGGTGAACAATGTCTAACTTGAATCACCAAAACAAAGACTCATTGTCTTTTAATCAATTCCCAGACTTGAGCCAGTTGACAGACCCAGAACCCTTTGAATGAAGAGAGGCATGTAATTTTAAGGAAGGACCCTGCTATATTGCCAGAAATTTTTATTGTTAATTTTTCTCCCAACATTCCTTAAAAGAACCTATGGCCATTGACCAGGTGATTATGCATTGGGGAAAAAATAATCAAACATTTGGAGGATTACTGGACAGTGTCTCTGAACTGGCACTAATTCAAGGAGACCCTAACCATCACTGTGGCCCACAAGTCAGAGCAGGAGCATATGGGTGTCAGGTGATCAATGTAGTTTTAGCTTGGGTTCATCTCACAGTGGGTCCAGTGTGTTCTCAAACCCATGCTATGGTTATTTCTCTATTCCAGAATGTATAATTGGAATAAAAATACTCAGCAACTGGAAGAATCCACATATTGGTTCCTTGATTGTGGATTGAGTGCTATTATAGTAGGAAATGCCAAGTGGAAACCACTAGAAATGCTTCTACCTAAGAAAATAGTAAACCAACAGCAATACTGCATTCCTGGAGAGATGGCAAGATTAGTACCACCATCAAGGACTTCGAAGATGCAGGGGTGATGATTCCCACCACTTCCACTTCCTCATTCAACTTACCTATTTAGCCTGTGCAGAAAACAGATGGAACTTGGAAAATGACAGAGAATTATTGTGAAGTTAACCAGATGATGATTCCAATTGCACCTGCCGTTCCAGATGTGGTTCTGTTTCTTGGGCAATTAACACATCCTCTGGTACCTGGTATGCAGTTATTGATCTGGCAAATGTTTTCTTCTTGATAGGTGTTAGTAAATACAACCAGAAGCAGTTTGCTTTTCACTGACAAGTCAAACAATACATCTTCACTGTCTTATGTCAAGAACATATTAATTCTCCAGCCCTATGTTATAATTTAGTCTACAGTGACCTTGATCACCTTTCCCTTCCAGAAGACATCACACTAGTTTATTACATTGATGACATAATGCTGATGGGATCTGGTGAGCAAGAAGTAGCAACTACTCTAGACATATTGGTAAGACATATCAGAGAGTGGGAAATGAATCTGACCAAAATTCAGGGGACTTGCACCTCAGTAAAATTTTTAGGTGTTCATTGACATGGAGCATATTGAGATATCATTTCTAAGGCAAAGCATAAATTAATTGTATCTGGCCCCTACTGCATCCAAAAAAGAGGAACAATGCCTAATGGGCCTCTTTAGAATTGAAAGCAACATATTTCTCATTTGAGTGTGCTACTCTGACCCACTTACTAAATAACCTGAAATGTTCCTAGCTTTGAGTGGGGTCTAGAACAAGAGAAGGCTCTACAACAGATTCAGCCTGCCATGAAAGCTGCTTTGTTACTTGAGCCATATAATCCAACTAATCTGATGGTGCTTGAAGTGTCAGTGGCAGGTTGGAGACTTTGGGAGGCCCCTAGAGCTGAATAGTATTTGTTGGCCCTTAGGATTTTAGAGCAATACCCTAACATCCTCTGTGAATACTTTCCTTTTGAGAAACAGATTTTGGCTTTCCATTGGGCCTTATCAGAGATAGAATAGTTAACCACAGGCCACCAACCTAAGCTGCCCATCATGAACTGCCCCACCAAGCCATGAATTTGGCCATGTTCGGCAATATTCCATTATCAAAAAGAAGTGGTGTATAATACAAGATTGGGATCAAGCATGCCCTGAAGGCACAAGTAAGTTACATGAGTACGTAGTCCAAATGCCACAAATCCATATATTCATGGGCCATGGCCAATGGTTTAATTACATGGTCAAAGACTTAGAAGAAACATGATTGGCAAATTGGTGACAAGGAGTCAGAAGAACTGTTATGTAGATAGACCTCTCTGAATGGGCAAAGAATGTAAGATATTATGCCCCATGTAATGCACATCAAAAGGTAAGCTCAGCCGAGGAAGATTTAATAACCATATAGATAGAATGGCCCTTTTTGTGGATATCCCTTAGAGCATTTCTTAGTAATACCATATCCCATGGTTAAAGTCAATGAAAAACTACAACAACCCAATTCAGGCAGGACTAATAATGGCCCAGACCCTTCAGGAATAAATGTTTGGGATACCCCACCAAGCAAAGAATTACAATCAACAAAAGGAAAAGGGAATATGGAATGGGTAGTAGAAGGTACTTACAAACACCAGCTATGACCATGTGACCAGTTACAGAAATGAGGAATATGGTAGTTATGAGCATTTTTCTTGGTAACCTACAGGTTAGCTTCACTTTCAGGCTTCTCATTATCATCTCTATCTGCTGTAAAAGAAGGTGTTTATGTTTTTAAAGGGCTTCCAGAGGAGTAATACTCGGTGGCAATTTTCCTCAAATATTTCCCAAGTCCTTATTGATGATGGTTTTGGTGGGTATGGAAAATTCTGTAACAGCTATAAACAAGTAGTTATCAATTTGGGTAAAGAAACTCCCATGCAAGGAGAGGTTAGATTTCTCTATGAGATCAAATATGTTTTTTATAATAATTGCTTTAATATTCAACAGCTATGACTGTTTACTGTGAGTGGCCAGTATTGCAATGGTAGAAACCCACTTCCACTGAATATTATATAAAACTGCCCTTGCCTTGGGGCGCCTGTCATTAAACATCTGCCTTCGGCTCAGATCATGATCCCAGGGTCCTGGGATCGAGCCCCGCATCAGGCTCCCTGCTCAGAGGGAAGCCTGCTTCTCCCTCTCCCACTCCCCCTGCTTGTGTTCCCTCTCTCACTGTGTCTCTCTCTGTCAAAAAATAAATAAAATCTTTAAAAAAAACTGCACTTGCCTTTTAAGAGGTTAGGTTAGAGAATAATTTCCAAACTGGTTGTATTCTCTGATTTTTAGACATATCTCGGCACAAGAAATATGTAGTATGCATTGCCTTCCTTGTATATATTGATTAGTGGGGCCAGGGAGGGTTTATTAGGGTTCTACAGAGAAACAGAACCTATAGTGTGTGTGTGTGTGTGCGTGTGTGTGTGTGTGTGTGTAGAGAGAGAGAGAGAGAGAGAGGGAGATTTATTTTAAAGAATTGGTTCAGGGGCACCTGGGTGGCTCAGTTGTTTGAGTGTGGGACTCTTGA